>NW_010141332.1:0-35198 GCF_000699245.1 Pterocles gutturalis | reverse complement strand
GCAAAAGAAGATGCAGGGGAAAAGAAGGAGAGACAGAAAGTTGAGAAACCTCTGTTTTGATTGCTGATAAAAAGCTTTCTGCAGAAGTCACTGGTGTTCAAGGAGGCTGTAGAGAAGTTTAATGACCACAGTCTATAAAATATTTCAGTGGTGTTCAAGGAGGCTGTAGAGAAGTTTAACGACCACAGTCTATAAAATATTTCAACGGTTTATAATCTCAAAGAAAGAGCCACTTTCAAATTTGTCGCCTCTTTCTATTACAAAATCTGCAGCTGGCTCTTCAGTGTGCTTTGCCTGAAATCACTTCCCTCATTTTTGCTAGGCAGCAACCACTCCTTCAAAAACCCCACCTAATTGAGTGAACTATTTTGGGGTGTTTTGTCTTGCAGCTGGGAAGCCAGACTTTTTGCCAGTAATTTGTAGTCTCTGCTTATGAACGAAACAACTTTGTAGCTTCCTCAAGCTGGGTTTTTGGAAGCTATTTGTCAAAGCATTTTTCGTAGTTCAAGGCAGAAGCCTGTGCTGCGGAAGTAATGAAAAACATTTGGTAACTAGTGGAATTTGTTGATAGTAGTTTTTCTGTTTTTAATCACAGAGGTGGTCTCCTGCTGGGAGTTTCCCCCCTTATATAAATCTTCTGCAGAGAAGACATTTCATGTCTCTCTCTTGTAAGACATTTTGGATTCTCTAAATTCTTTCTGAAGTCTTTCTTTCTTCTGTGACTTGCTTCTTTTCCATGTTTCATTTCCTGTGAAAACTTTAAATATTCAATAATATTTTTAAAATTTTAAATTATCCTCTTTTGTTTTATTGTCTCCTTTAAGGCAATAATTCCACACAATTTGTGTGTTATTAAAGTTTCGTTCCTCACTTTGCCTGCCCTTTTGCCTTTACAAGAGCAGTCTTCTGGTAACTGGTGCTGGAGAGACTGCAAAAATATTGACATGCTCTTTTCTCCCTCTAAAAACTGCCTGAGACAGATTTTTCGCAAGCTTGTTCCATTTATGATTTAGTCGAGCTACTAGGCTGCATCAGTAGCTCTTCCTCAGTTAAGATTGTTTAAAACAAATACTATGTGTTCCTATTAAAGTATCTCCCTATCTCCCTCTAGAGAAGTGCTGCTACTGGAGATTGCACAGCTGGCTGCACAGCATTATGAGGTACCAATTTTTCCCTCACCAGCTATGATTGAGCCTGATCATGGCCTTCAATTTGATTATGAGTGATGGGAGGAAGGTTGGCAGAGGGTGGAGGAAATGTGTTAAGCATGGCTATTTCTGCTCACAGACACTGGTGACAGCGGGTAGTATAATCTCTCTCTGTAAGGAACAACCATTTCAAGTCTTTTGTTGGCTCTCTCCACCACTTTGACAGATGCGCAGGACTGATGGGCGCAGGGTGGACAGCCATGCTCCTGCTGAGGAACAAGTCCAGAGCACCCAGGAGGAGTCCCACCTCAGACCTTTGCCACAAAGTGCTGAAGACAGGAAGCTGGATGCTAAGGCCAGAGCCAACACAATCACCAAATATAGCAGAATGGGATTTGGTGCAAATCGAATAGTTGGGAGTTCAGTAGGCTGAAGGCTGGAGGAGGGGAGCTCATAGTGACTGCTAAAAAACTAGAAATGGTAGAGATCTAACCAGAGCTAGTAAAAGTCTAACTATTTTGTCTTCCTCTTTTCCTGATGTCTTACATGTATCTCATCAAAACTTGACATTTTCAAGGGAAATACTGACCTCTTCCTACTTTGAGAGCATGGTGCTTGCTCGAGTGCTGAGGCCACAGAAGGCAGGCAGTTACCTACTAGGTTGCCTTCTACTTGGATCTCTGCTTACCTCCTACCAGTAAATAATGGTCGAAGAAGTCACACTTGTGGTATTTACAGCCTCTTCTATGAGGAAATGAAAGGCATCTTTTATCTTAAAAGTGCAAGTGAATATAGAGCATTCCCAAAAGTTCTTGACTTTATAAAAAAGACCCTTTACCCAGGAGACAGTCTAATCTTTTAAACTTCGTTCCCATGAGCCCATTTTTCAGATAATCCATCTTTGCCTGCTAGCATACTACTCTTGATAATGAGCCTGTCGGCACATCAGGTTAAAATATATCACTACAATTAATTTCTTTAAAATATATTGTTCATAGGATAATGAGAACTAGGCCCTATTTTAAAGCTGATCGGGTGGTGCAATTCAAAAATCTAATTCTTTTCATGAAAACTGACAGACTTTTACCTCAAAATCAACTACACTTCATTAAAACTGTGATAAAAGCCTGCAAAGTAGAACTGAAATATTGCAGCTGTGAGTTCTCCAAAGTAAGAGAAGTATTCTTATATTTTTTCAGTATGACACAATGTGTATGTAATGGATTAACTCTATTTCCAGAGACATTTGGACCTAATGTATTGGTTTTCTTCCTTCCTGTTCATACAACTAAAGGAATTCAGAGCCAGACCCAGCGAAGGACTTAGGCACCTTAAGTGGAACTTATATGGAATCTAAATGCCTATATCTGTCATTTTAGTGCCAAAAGCCTCCACTTCAATTGCCAACTGATCTTGAAGACACCAGAATTCTTATCTTTCGATTTTAAGCTTTCCAGGCATTTTTTTGCACAAGCGCCAAACTGTCTCAGCTCTGTGCTCATATCTAATCAAAATCACAAACTAGACAACTAGTCCAGAAAAGAAGAAAAGCATCTAGCTTTTCTTCACAGGGGCTTGAGGCTGTAGGTATTTCTGGAATGCATTTAATATTGCAGACCGCTCTAAAATAAATTTTTGATAGCCACCGCCTTCTTTTAAGGCACAAGAAGAAGCACATGTTGGTTTTTTTACAGTAGCCTAGGGCATTAAGGTACCCTAAGAGATCCAGGTTCAGTCCCTTCCCTTCCACCAGCTGAGGAAATTGAATAGTGTTCTCAATGCATGGCATACTCTGAATGGGGAAAAAGGGAGAACTGAAGAGGAGCAGAAAAGTGATTAAAGATTTCACTGAGCTGAGGAGGAAGGACATAGGAGGTGGCAGAACTCTGTGACTAGGTAACTAAGGTAAATGTCATAGATGGTAGAGAGGTAAACTCTGCTTCCACATGTCTTTTTCAATGTTTAATGTAAACCACTGTTTTATATTATCCAGGGGTTTTTTTGACAAATAAACTGATTCAGGGCAAATAGATTTTTAGTATTATGGTGTTATTGTATTATGGTGTTGTGTTCTGACAGAATGATTTTGTTTGTTTGTTTGTTTGGGTTTTTTTAATTAACTTAAAGGCAAAGGTGCAATTAAAAAAGCAAACTAATATTGGAAGGGTAAAACAAGCACAGAATGCTGTGGTTTCTTTATCATGTGCTTGTAGCTTGCAGCAGTAGTTTTCCAGTTAACCTCTTAAAAAAAATAATAGTATCAGAAATACGATGATCTCATCTGTATGTCATGGAAATACTTTGTGATTCAGGTGACAAGTGAAATCCACTATCCATTCTACAAATAAGTAGCTCAAATGCATTAAAATTCTAGAGATATAAGTTTTATGAATAAACTTAGGGTAAGGTTTCTTGTTGTTTAAAGCATAAAAGTTGAAATTTCTTAGCTAGTAAGAACTTCCTGCACATAAGAGCAATCGTCCTAAGGGATGGCTTCAGCAGCCTGGCAGTGATGGGGTTAGAAGCTCTGGATGGACACTCAAGAGACGCCCGTAGCATGACATTATGGAAAAAGATGGGTTGCCAATAGTTCCATATGTAATTATGGAGATATTCTTACCAACTCATACAGTGAAACCAACTCATCAGACACAGAGGAGGTCACTACAGGGGATGGCATTACATTTGGGAAGCAAGATGTTGTTATGTAGCTTTTGTTCATCAGAAATGCAGACAGTGTGGTGATGAGGAGGACTTGTCTGCTGGATGCCAAAACGGACTGCTGAGAGACATCTATGGGATGGAATTGCAGTGCCACGGGAAAACACATTGAAACATTTTTAGGCTTCTCTGTGAAAGCAAAACAATGATGCATAGAGAATGTAATTAAATTTAGAAAAGAGGTTAAGAGCAAACCAAAAAGATTACTATAACACTTTGTGCACCTGTAGTGTTCCTACATCTTGACTACTACATTAAGTTTCATTATTTAATTTCCAAATGAATATAGAAGAATTAGGAAAGAAGAACAGAACAGGACAATGAAAACAATCAAGTGTTTTGCATAACTTCTACATGAAGCTAGAGTAGGAATTCAGAGGGACTGTAAACATCCATAATATCATGAATGATATTGAAAAGGAAAATGGGAAATAATTAATAAATATGTCTCACAGTATAAAGGGGAACCTGGTGAAATTTGGTTTTAAAACAAACCAGAGGAAGTTGTGCAATTGTAGAAGTTCAGATGTGGAAGTGAAGATGTTGTCTAATACAAAAAAGGGTTGGAACAATTGATCAAAAATAAGGAATCTTCTTAACATGATCATGGGGATACAACATCTACTTTAGGAAGTCATCCCATTCCTGACCTAGAGAAGATTCATTCAACTTTTTTTTGCTCTGACTCAATATGAACATCTCACTTAGAGACAAGATTGGCAACATGAAAATTGTAGTGGCTGAAAGAACCATGCAAACATCTTTCACAAAGAGAAAATATTGCACAAAATGGCTTACAGAAAACTATAAAAATTGAGACTCTCTACAATCTTTCTCCCCAGCCCAATCAAAATTTGCGACAACTTTCTAAGTCCTAAACTTGAAAAATTGCAGAACTGCCCATTTACAAAGAGATGCTATCTGTAGCTGGTTTAAAGTTACTTATGATTGCAAAGCCTGCTACAATGCTTTTGGAGTGCTGTGAGACAGCCTGCAAATTAAGTAGCTGTGAGTCTTTTGTAGAAAAAAGAGGAAAGAAGTTGTGGGGAGAGGAGCTTCCTTACTAGTCCACAGTGAGAATTTTGATAACATCTTTTATACCTTATCTTAAAGACAGAAATTTTTTTTTTTGGTACAATATTGAGAAGAAATGTTGATTTACGGAAATAAATGAGTTCCTTAAAATATTTTTTTTAATACTGCAAAACACAGGAACCACTAGAAATATCACTCCCAATGCTAGAATATGTCTGTGTCCCCTGAATACAAGCATTGTCTAATCAGGACTAGGCCACCCTCGAAGGCTGTGAATTTAGTGATTGGTTTGTGAAAGGATATTAAAAATCGCCGAAAATATTACTGAATTCATTGCCTGATCTGCCAGTAGGCAGCATCTGAACAAAAGCGTTATTTCCCTTTGTGAATCATGGGTACTATTGATTGTCTTTCTAGTAAATGTGTAAAGCTATAGAAAGAATAATATAACTTGTCCCTGTAAGTCATATTCTGAGTGAATGAGCTTTTAGAAATTGAAGTTTTGGTGATTGAAATTTACAGCAACCCAATTTGAATTTCAGGAGGATGCTTGTTAAAATTGGACCGTGACAGAGTCTGGATGGCTTCACCAGTGCTCTGAGTCACAGGATGTCCAACCATTGTTATGGTTACTACTAATTAGAGCTCCTCTACCTCTCTTTCAGCAGATCCTTCCCTGAGGCTGAAAACACACAACTTCCCTACCTTGAAACAAGTGAGAGTTTAGATTATCAGAGCTGGGTAAGAAGAACTAAATATGTATGTTATCTTTGTATCTATTTGTACTGGTAAGAAATTTCCCCTTATTTCATGAGAGCTCAGTGCGGCAAGGTGCTGAGCATTCTTGATGTATGTTTAATGGAGTATGCTCAGCATTTTCTATTAGTCAGTTGGCATATTTGAGCCATTTGTGATCTTTTGTGCTTTTGATAATCCCAGGGTGGTGTATGCTTAAAAATGCCAATACACAAAACTTATCTGTCTTTCATGAAATTTTAGCTACAAAGGAATTCTTGGAAAATATGCTGAATCACTGAGCTGGAAAGTAACATCTACCTAGGTTCCACTGCAACCAGCAGGAACTTACCTGTTGACTTCAGTAAAATGGGGAAGTATTTCAGATGAAACATGAGTCAGATCAGTCTAAAATTCACCTTAGTTACTCTGCCTTAACTTTGGAATTGCTTATTTGGAATGACTATTGCACGAGTCCACCATCTTGCTCATTTGGGATTTTTCAGCTCATTTACATCTATATATATATGAATATAGTGTAGAATATTAGCAGAACTCAGGTAAATGAAGATGTATCACTGCTCTGTGAATGACGGGGAAAAGCACAATTGCCTATTTGGTAAGTGAAAGGAACTGGATGGACTAAATATACCTGACAGGACACAGCCAATATTTTGGGTTGACCTGACCTTCTCTCTCTCTTCAGCTACAGACACTTTCTTAAGAACTCAGAGGCATGATAACAATGTTGCTTTTAAAAATATTCATGTTGAATTATTCATTGCATTTTAATAGAGAATAATCACATGCAACAGGTGTTTTTCCTCCGGCTTGTTGAATTGCAGAATAACTAGCCTCCAGTTATTGGCCTCAGGGAAAAAGCAGTAGAACAAATCAGCCTTATTTTAAAATAATTACTGCAATCCTACAGTGCTTGTCAGTTGTTATTTTGCTGTTTTATGTCAACGTACAGTACATGTACAAATAGGACTCTGAAACTGGGAGAAAAAATGCAACCTATGAAATAAAATTTGAGAAAATAACTTGTGGATTTAGTAAATAAGATTCCAGTAGAAGTGAAGGGCCCATTCCATGCATTGCATTAAAATCCTTTTAAGCAGAGGAATAATGAATTGCTAGCACAATGATAAAAGAACTAAGGATTATTATAATTTTTCTACAAATAATTGCTATGATATAAGGATGCATTTGGGGGCCTCATTTTGTGGCTTTTACGTCAGTATTTAAAGAAGATTAATTTAATTTAAGCAAGATTATGTAAAATTTCAATAGGAATTGAAAGTATGTTTTACCACTCTGATTCTTTTACATTTCTAAAATACAACGGCAGTTAATAAGACACTAGTGCAATACCTAAGTGATAACTGCTTGCCTATTTAAATCGACTGATGCAGCACGACCTTCTGATGGGTCCTGGATATTAACAAAGGGGAAATCTGGCTCATTCCCCCCTCCCCCACTTGTGCACTTATAACACTGCACAATGTCTGCAGGTCAAGGGAGAGCTTGAAAGAGAATCTCTCTGAATTTGGGCCTCTCTAAAATCTACAGAAAACTCATATAGTGATCAAGGACATGCATGTGCATGTCCACCTCTTCAGCTGACGGTTCCTCTTAGATCCCTTCTCCCACCCACTGCTCAGACTCCCACTCTGAGTAATCTCTGTGTGATGCCCGTTCAGGAAGATGCTGCTTGCTATGATGGAGACTGATACTACCACTATTCTTGCAGCACACAGAGATGCACTAAGTAAGTGGAGTTCTTTGGTACCCAGATATGACCTTCCTGAAGGTGCCACCCACAGGTAACAGCAACCATCTGTGTCAACCTTTGAACGATATAACGAAGCTCTATGCATTGGTTTAGGTCATGCAGTTAAGAGGCGTGGTCTTTTCAGAGGTGAAAAATCATTCAAAGAAGGCTTAGGACACACACTACTGAAAAGCTGCTGTGTTCCTTGTGGGTTTTTTTTTTTTTCACTCTCTCGCTGGCTAACATATGAGCAGGACTGAGAGCTGTGGACTTCTGATCAGCTGCAATGCATTGCAGCAAGGCGTTGCTCAAGCATGCAGCTTTCCTTGAGCTGGTGCAGCGTGAGGTAAAGTTGTTCCCTGTAGTGGACTCAGAATATGAAAAATTTATTCCACTGTCCTCAGATCTACCCAGGGGAATGTAAAGACAAACAAAGAAATAGTTTAAGATTAAATTTGAAGTTATTAAACGTAAGTACATGTGAAGACTGTTAAGAGGACTTTCCAAACCATAAAAACAATATAAGTATTTTTGTTATGGTTTATACTTGTAACTCCAAAGCTGTTAATTTTTTAATAACCTATATCTCTGCAGTGTTAGAAACCCAAGGCTAATTTACTTGTGTTTCTGCATGAGGCTGGGAAGATTTTGTTTCTACTTTAACAATTAAAGATGCTCTCATAGCACAGACATGGACATAAATTGTTTATAATTTTCACATCGTCCCCTCACAGAAAATTATCTTCAGAGCACACAGTGCTATCCAAAAATTGAAAGATGAGATAAAAGCATATTTTCAGATTTGGAGAGGAATATGACTAAGAGAAGATTTGCTGGACAATAGACAAAAGAAAGGAAGCTTTGTACCACAAATGTTGGGTGTGAATAGTCTTTCATAGCTCTTTTCACATTCTGCAGCATTTTCAGTAGCGTTTCATAATGGGAAGACTGGACGATATAGCAGCACATTGGCAAATGATAACTAATATAACATATTTATTCTACTTTTTAAAAATCAATGTATTTTGTTATTTTGATACAGTCTGCATTTTTACTTTTTCAAAGAATAGAAGTATTCCAGTTAGCTTCTTACACACAGAACATTAAAATAAGAAAAAACATACTTCTTGCATTTGTTCAGAAATATTAAAAATTATGCATTTAACATGTTAATGAAAGCTGTTGGGTAATTAAATTCAATAATTTTGTACATTTATTCTTCAAATTATTCACTAGCCTTGTATTAGTGAAATACATAGTGAACAGTAGAAAATAGACTTCATGGTTCAATTAAAGATAAAACAGAAGACACTTTAAAGGTTTCTCTTCTATCTTATTTCTATGCTATATGTCTCCCTCTCAATTTCAGAGGAAGGCAGGAAGTCAAGGAGTTTCTGCTGCAATAAAAAGGCAGTTCCAACACATGCATTCCCATTTCTCACTCTTAGCTCCATGCAAACATTTATGTCCCTTTCCTTCAGCCAGCAAGGAGACACATGGTGGGCCAGATTCTCAATCCATGCCCATCAGTGAAGTTACTGTGAACTTACTTTGAACTAACTGGATCATCACTAAAATCAGAATCTAACTCTGCATCTCTGATGGAAGATGGAACAGCTGAACAAGAGGAGGAATGCAGGAAAGTCCTGACACCCTGCCCTTTTCTTCCTGTTTTCCTCCTTTGGCATCTTCACGATTCCTCCTGAAAGTTGCAGCCACAGGACGTGGGAATCCTGCATTTACTCCAAACTGAGGATTCAACCGAGGAAAACAACTATTTTGCAACAAATTTAAGAGATAAGCAGATTTGATCTTGATGCCTTAGAAACTGTATTAATAAAGGCACACATTTTTTTCCTGTCAAGTAAGATCTGAAGCAAGTTTATTTAAGATTTACAAAAGAGATTTTAATTATTTTAATATTATTTTCTCTTGAATCAGATGGGAAGTATGAAATGTTTCTTACCATTTAAGTCTTTCTTCTTATGTTTCTTATTGTTCTAATGGTGAATGATTAAAAGTTACTCAGATGAAATACCAGCCTAAGTGAAGTTAGTTATGGTGAACATTCCAGTTGTAGCTCAAGATTTGATAGATCTAGCCTGCATTTTCATTGCATACTTTAAAAGACCTACATCAGTTCCAGGATTCCATAATCTAAGAATGCATATGTGTACAGACTAACATATCTTCTTTGGAGAGATGGTCCTCAATTTATAGGGCTTTACCTCTGTTAGAAACAATACAATTGAGGTCCTTTTGCAAATCTGGACCCTAGTGGGATACTTGAAAATGCTCAACACATGTAGATACTTAAAAGCTCAGTAGTAAGTGTCTATGTGTGTCTTCAGTTATTTAAACATTTTCTAAACACTTGAGAGCTGGAAATTCAGCTCTGAGTCAATTTTCAAAATGAAATTTAGGCTCCTAAAGTAATTTCAGTCTCATAAGTTTTAGTCTGTAGCCATTTTTCATGGTTTTGATGTATTGCATCTCAGTTACTAATTAATTTAATGAACATATCGATATAGAAATTCTTCTAAACTCAAAATATAAGCTCTATGATACTGTCTCACAAACACTGGTTCTTATCTCATCTGTACACAGTTTTTATTCTCATCTTTTACAAGGTGCATCCGTAGAAGGAACAAGCACACAAAACGTACAGTTATTCAGACAGTATCTAATTGTGAGTGGAATCTTCTAATTCTTGTAACAATACTAAATAGCCGTCAGGGTCCAAAAGGTGTGTGCACACTATCTTCTGCTTGGATTTTTAGCTTTTTTTTTCTTTTGGGTGCTTGAAGCAGCCAGTGACACTGTACATCAACTGTGCCCTTCACTTGAGAGGAAGATTCTTGGGAGGGTGACTGCCACTATCGTTGTCTGTTGTCATTAAGGGCATGCTAAGAGCTGTAAGCAACCTGGGAAGCTTGATTCCATCATGCATCAACGAAAAGACAACTCAAGAATTTGTGAGTCTTTTTAAACTAAAAAACCTACCATGGACAACTGAAAAAATAACTTTAGATATAGTCCTGGGTTCTATGCATTTGAGCAAAAATCCTATGGTAACAAAATAAGTAATGAAGGTGATTTGACAAGGAGTGTCATTATAAGAGATAAATAAAATAAATCAAGTGAATCACTGATAAAATTAATTTACACATATTTAAACTATGGTTTGATTTGATCATGCTCAGCATTTCTGCTTCACTGCGATTAAAGGGTCTGATTTCCCAGCTCTTTACTCCTGATTTGTGCTAAAAACAAGGTATACCATTGCTTTCAGACTTTCTGTTTTAACTTAATGCTAAATTAACCTTAAATTATGTGTTGGATCTCATTACATTCCTGATTCCCAAAACTAAAAGTGTGTTTGAGATGCAGAGAGGGAGGTGAGAGGAGAGAGAGAGAGTGCAAGGGAGAGAGAAAGCAAGAGCGTGATGTACTGCCCAGATGTCTCTAGTAGGAACTGTCTCTAATGCTGGGAAGCAATACATTACACCGCTGTCCCTACTTCTCGTTTTTATTTGTGAATGTTTGCCAGAGATTATTATCATGCTATTTCTCATCAAAGCTGGAGTTCTGGTTTATCAAAGTGTCAGCATAAGGACTAATGCTAGGGCAAATTTGCTGCAGTATGGCTAGACTGTGAGCCCTGGTCTGTCAGCAGACTCACGAGAATGAAACCTGTCTCTGTAGCTAAAAAGGATTTGTACAAATTATCGGGTGGTAAGGGACAGATTTTACAGGTATTTAAGCTTATATAGTTTAGTGTGGTGTCTGCTATTACAGTTTTCCAAAGCACCTGCTTGTTCAGCACTGTTACTTTACCAGGAAGCAGGCATACAGGCATTTTGAAAAATCATAGTGATTTTTGTTTCTCGTGTTACTGCATTCCTGACACTACAAGGTGTATGGGACTTCTCAGTCACAGGGCTTCAGAGGACAGGAGGAGGTGCCACACCTCTCAGGAGTCTCCAAACCTTTTCCTTAGAGCCTATGCTCATAGTCACAAGAACTCTGTCTGGATTTATGATAGTCCCCCCCGTTCTTTTTTTTTTTTACTTGTTCTAATAATCAAGGAATTAATCACAAATATTAGAGATTTTCTAATCAGAATGCATATAGCAAACATGAGCATGCATAATCACTCTTTTTAGAAATTTAACTCATTTAACAATAATTGAAAGAAATGCAGAACATTCTGCTATTTTGCCCCATTCCCCTTGACAGTAACTCTGCACCTATAAACCTCAGGTATTCCTTACCTCAAAACTTAACTGTATTTGAGCTTTAAAAAGCTCTCAGGCATTTTGGAATGTTTTGTATGTTTAGTATATTCATGAACACAGAAATGCAAAGTTCATGGCTCAAACAGAGTAGGGGATGAAAGGGAGGCAGTAAGGTGAGGGGCTGAAAATACTAATGAACTGACATTTATCATGATATTGGACACCTGCAGTGAACTGCTTGACAGTCTAACCCCAAATGAGCACAACGGAAGGCCATCACAGAAAGAGTTTGTAATGCTGTTTTACAGACTCCAACTGTTGTTTTGTAGCTCTGAATCACAGTAGCATTCCCAATTGCATCACCTGGCCTTGCAGAATAAAGATGGATTGTAATTCCCAAAAGCACCACTAATGCTGGTAATCTCATGGACTTTTCCGGGGACCAAATCTTCCCCAAAGTCATGAACCCTTGCTGCACACTCTGGTGACTAAGTAAAACTTTACCTATAACTATGAACTGATCATGTATGTCAGCAAAATTTTTACTATACACATTTTTTCCTCAACACATGCATTTGGCTAGTGGAACTAGATTAAGTATTTAATAGCATGATAGTAGCAAAACTGAATGTATGTATCAAGGATTGAATGCTTGCCTATGTAATCAATGCCCCGAAGACAGCAGCATCTTGCACTATGAGTGCTATGTGTAGGTGATGCCATGTTGAAAGAAGCTGTACTCATACATGCCATTAATTGATATTTGTTGTCATTCCTTTTTAAGAGGATTCACAGGACTGAGAATGAGGCAAGAATATGGTTTGTATAAGTATAATATCACTATGCAAATTCACTCTCTAGGTTGCAATGGACTGTGAAAACTTCAGCTAAGTTGGAAAGTGCTGTTTACCAGCTTATTTATTAGGGTTTGTCTGTGAAAGGCAGGTCTGCTTGAGCTGTGTCCAAGGGTGAGAATTTGGTTTTAAATGTACTTCATTTATTTAATAGAAACCTCTGTTGAATAATCCTGATTCTGATTTTACAGTGAATACCTTTCTGTTCTTTTTCAACTTAATAGCTTTTCTAAAACTCTGCTATTTCACTTCTGGTCATTTTGAACTTACATGGTCTCATTTAGGGAGGGATGAGATTTTGTAGAACTGTGCTTTGAAAATGCACTGTAAATCTGTTGTGCAGTTCACCTAATAGCCCCCTTCAGTGCAGGGTGCAGCTTCATGTTATACACCATTCTGTTTACCTGCAGTCATATGCTAAAAATTACAGTCCTGTTTTCTTTGTCTCTCTGTCCCATATATTTCCACTCCATCCCTGTATAAAATCTAGTCTGAAAGGTGACTTAATTCAATTCACTGCTCTGACAGTATTTTAGTTGTTATTTTGCATCATCATTTTTTTTGGTCTTGCTTTGGATGAGTCAGATTTCTACTCAAGTGGTAAGTTGGTCCAACTCACCCCACGGCCACTGAGTTAGTAGGCTGAATGTAAGCAAAATGAGGGCCAGACCATACAGATTATGTATGACACAAAATAGCTGTCTGAATGACTGTTTTTCACTCTTGATATTAGCTGTGTCTGGGCCAAAGTCCACTACTCCGTGCCGCTTGAGCCAGCTGCATTTACTTTGCCTGTAGCAGCAGGTTTTGAGCCGCACTGCTTTTGATCTCTGAGTCTTTCCCATGTGCGCCTGAGTTGTCCCTTTTTTGCAAGCCAGCACAGGAGTGACAGGGGAGTTTTGGCTCAAGCCGGTGTGATGACACTGTCATAGTAACCTGAATACCAGGATTTACAGCCATTTTTGTGAGGCCAGGTTGTAAAGTTGTAGCATCCCACTACAAGGGGCTGGCCAACGCACATGGCAGAGCACAGCACTCTCAGTAGGACGGCAGCGAGTGTCCTCACCACCTGGCATCCAAGCTCCTGGCACCTGTCTGACATACAATGGAAGTGGTAAAAGAAACAAATGGTGCCAGTTTATATAGAGGTTTTTATAGGGTAAAATCTCTGTGAAAGAAAATGCACAATACAGGCCTGAAGCAATACCTAAAACCTTTCACAGGCTTTTATTTTAACTGAGGAATTCATTCCTATGTAAATATATTGCATTTAAGTAAAATAATGGAAATGTATATATTCATGTAATCATAAGATAGTTATCTGCCTGGAGGACCTTTTAATGATTTTATTGTTAGACATTTTCCCTAGAATGAAGAAAAATTAATGGAACGAATGGAATAATCTGAAGTCTCTGGGATAGGTATCCTATGTATCTTCTGCATGTAAATTTACATATATTTTGGAATGTAAATACAGTGACAGCATATTTCATAAGGTGGGCATTAGAATCTAATAAAAAGTATAATAACAAAAAGTGTTTATATGAAAAACAGAAGCTTTGTGTTTATGCAGTAGAGAAAATAAGAATTTATATTAAATTAGGTAACTAGAAATATGCATAATTTTTACCATCACTCAGTGGAAGTCAGTGAGGGTAGTCGGTTACCATTGCCATCTGTCTGAGTAGTTCCAAAAGACAGAGCTGACTAGAAATAAAATATAGCAAATATTTTTCAAAGAAAAGAGCAAATCACCATGCAGTTGCTTTTTTATCATTCGTAGCATGGGATGCATATTAGTCATAAATGCTGTGCTGGGGGAGTAGATGCTTTAAAAGCTTTCTTCCTCTTCTGGAAACATCTTGGATGAAGAACGTAGAAGGAAATCCCTAGAGAAGAATAAACTATCACATTTCTAAGAACATCCTATTGACTGACTAATTAGAAGGATACTAAAAAATTCCCAGGGGAAAAGATCTAGAGCTCTATGACTTTTACAGTCAATACTTAGAGAATTTTTTTTTTTATAATAGCAGAAAAAATCCATTTAAATTGAAAATACTGCATATCAAACTTCATAATCTGACCATAGACTCAAAACTCACCAGTGACAATGAAGAAAATGATAAAACTGAGTGTGTGGTAGAGAAAAAAAATCCCGTACTGATAGCGTGTCTTTGAGTTCAAAGCTGGTTTCCTACTTAAATTTGTGAGAGATTATTTCAGTAGGAAAAGAATCAAATGCTGTATTTGACAAACAAAATGATTGCCTTAGAAGAAAGAAAATGAATGTTTCATATCTACAGTGCCCTGTCCAAAGGGCTGGTCTCTCCTCTGCATTTCATTTTCATGCACCTTCTAACAACAGAAATACTGCATTGTGAAGCTGCAAATGCAATCAGAGTGATGCCACTAAGCAAGAGTCTGCAGGCAGAACCTGAGGGGGTCTCTTTGTAAAAGAAAGCATGGGAAAACTCATGAGTCTTTCAGGGAAGAGACAGGCAACAAGCAGAGGAGCAGGTCAATGCATCCAGTATCTACTTTTCTGGAGGATTTCTGTACCACCCTTTTCCTATATTTCATTTAGTTTCTGATATCTTGTGCGTTCTGTCTCCCCTCTCTCTCTGTCAAAGTTGTTTCTCTCTGACGGAGGCAATCAAGGAAACTTCAAGATCATCTTCAAGAAATTACTGTGTCAATTGCCAGCTATTTAGAGCTATGCTACAAAAACTACTACTTAGCCTTCATTATAAAAAGTTTACCTGATTATAGCAATATCTGCAAAAAAACCCCACTATAATTGTTACTAACTGGAACACGATACAGCCTTAGCTGTTAATGTGAATGTCCAGAAAATTGTTAATATCCTTTTTAATGATGAACTGCAGTTTTGATTAAAATCAATAATGATAAGCTTGAAAAAGATACAATTTTGTCCCATATTTTTCTTAATTTCAAAGGTGTTTGTAAGACAAGTTAGAAGTTTCAGTATCGTCACAGTGAAAATATCTTACACACATATTATGAACTCAAAAGCTTGAAAAGCAAAACTCAGTTTATAAATTCAGTATGCTGTACCTGTCTGCTAGTAAATAAATATAAAAGAATATTTGATTCAACAATACATTAGACACACCACATATCCTTTGTACTCTTCCCAGGGAGGATATACACAATATGAAAGATTTATATGGATTGGTTTCACATAATATCATGTTTTTCTTGGCGTTATGTTTTTTTGATAGCTTGTGTATATAACATCAGGATAGCCTAGAAGTTTGTTTTCATCTGGAGCTCAGCTACAGCTCTGTCTATCATAATAAACAAGGAATTAGCATGGCTCTTTTCAGACACAATACACTTACTCTGAAGGTCTTTCTAGCTCAGACTGTGATTGAACAGCATTCTGCTATAAGTTCCTGTGTTATTTCACTTCATCCTAACATTTCATTCCCTTTGTGAGTTCTTTCTGGCAGACACAAATGATTCGCACGGTGAGGAACGAGAGGGGAAATGCAAAATAAGCTGTCCTTTCTCAGCTTCAGGCCTGCTCACTTCCTACTTCCCACCTCACATCCAGAATCTAAAGCACCATTTGCAGCTGTCAGCAGCCACACACTAAGAGACTGATAAGTCTGACCTGAAGTTTGTGGTTAAACTTATTTTTTCCAGTGACTATGTACTACGTTTTTAGCAGCAATATTTTTTCAGAGCTCATCTGTTCTGCCATTGTGGAATTTGTTTGGGAGTCCTGGGCCACCGATAATCTGCATTGCCTGGGCACCGAGGTGGGCTGGAACACACCCTGGGCTCCCTTTCTGGGGCAACCTGTGCAGGTGGAGATGCTGCACATCACATACAGTTGCATCGCAGTGCTCCCTACAAACAGGGCAACATAACAGTGGGTGCACCTCACTTGTGAGTCTGACAGGTCTGGACAACTCCCTAAATCACACCATGCCCTCACACCTTGCAGACATTCACCATCCTCAGGTACACGTTGTAAAAAGGCACTCAGTCCCACCACAGAAGTCGCAAAACACTTAGGAGCAACCTAAGCTCAGAAGAGATTCAGACACTCATCAGTACAGAGATAAGGATTCATCACTGGTCTGGCAAGGAGGCTGTCTGACAGGACATGAGCATGGAAGAGCTGACCGAGGCTGGCAGTTCACAAAGCAAGGAAGAGGTATGCCTTAAGTCTAAAGAAGTATCCACATCTGTGACACTAACCTTTTCAGACACAGAAGTCTCCAGAATCCAGGACACCCATGTGCAGATGTTTTCTCCTCCTCTCCCCTTCATAAGGAGCTGAAACCAGGACATGCGGACCAGCTAAACATCTGAAGAGCTGAGTCGTGGTGAGTATGTTTAATGTTTTGGGAGTGTGGAGCAAGAGTTGTGTAGGTGATGGGAGACTGCTCTGCCTAGATTTGGGTCATCTGATAATGATGGGCAAGTTGTAGCCAGACAAAGACAAAGGCAAAGGTAGGACACAGCACTCTCAGGGAGAAAGGGAGACTTTCAGGAACAACTCCCTCTTTCCTATCCATCTGCTCTCCCCTTCTCCTGGATGAAGGGGAATTTTGGACTTCTTGTGGATGGAGTCGTTCTCTCTGCTGGGTAGAAGCAGTGGCAGGTGTAGCAGGTTGGCTGGCAACTCCACCTGGTAGCAAGCTGTGCCGCGGCCAGGTTACTGCTGTGGCTGACTGTGGTGCTAGAAGGTGTTTCCTTCCCTAGGGACATAGACCTCCCCAGGCACCTGCAGGTGACTTGTGCACACAACTCTCCTTCCCCCTTCTATGCCAGCCTGGATTAGCTGCCATGGCAGCATGTTCAAGTTGTTCTACGCAACTGATGAATGCAAACACACCATTCAGATTAGTAAACAATTACCTAGCAGGACTCTGTTATGATTACACAGCATGATCTGGTGATGATCAGGTCCTCCCCACCCTAGCTAGACATCCTTTCGGGCACCTCCCCCTTCTTCTGGCTTTGGGTTGAGTCATGGGCTTGTTGCGGCACAAGTTAGCATCATTCCCCTAGGGATTTTCTACGCATGGTTCTGGTCACATTCTGGTTGCTTCGCCTCCTCATTGCTAGCTCACTAGCAAAACAGGGTATGGCTCTGCACAGTACCAAATAACTCTAGGAAGGAGAAAAGGGTTTCTTGGCCACCCACTGGGACAGTAGGACAAGCTCGTGACTGCTGCTTTCTTTCTGGGGAAGTGATCCCAGGCGAAGGGACCACAGCAGGGTTATGTGACAGATTTGGACAAGGGCTATGTCCCACTCACTTGCCTCCTAGCTCCCCATGCCGCCAGGTCCTTGGTGCAGTACTGCTGCTGTTAGTATGGCTCACAAACATGTATCCTCTGAGAACAAGGAAGTTTAGGAAGGGAGTGTTTTTGGTAACTCCCTTTGTGGACCCTGACAGACTTGTTAGGGCCATATGATCCACAGCCCAAGGACTGCACAATCTGCAGGGCAGGTAGGTAACTTGACATCACAAATGTCTGTCCCTGCTGTCAGGAAGGGAGTGCTGCCCTACCTCTCCTGAGACAGAACAGAATACCTGAACACGCGAAGGTGAACTGGGTTAGTATAACTGGTCATGGTACCTGAGCCACTTGAAAGCGAGAAAACACATGCCTTTGCAGGCATCCTACATTGGCTTGTTAACTTGACTGTAGGTATACATTTAAAGGGGCAAAATGTGAAAGTAGATTCCTCAATTTTTCTGCAGAGAGGCATGTTTAACGCTAGATTTGCATTGTGCACACGTATGCTTCGTCCTTGTCACAGAATCAGAGAATCACAGAATCACAGATGTTAGAGATTGGAAGGGACCTCGAAAGATCATCTAGTCCAATCCCCCTGCCGGGGCAGGAACACCTAGATCAGATCACACAGGAACACATCCAGGCAGGCTTTGAATGTCTCCAGAGAAGGAGACTCCAGGCACTACAATAGCTAAGAAAGACTTCTGGCCATGGCAGGTCTGGAGAGCTGTGTGGTTGGTGCTAGCTTCTCTTTCCATGCCTGGCACTCTAAATTAAGACTGTTCTGGACTATACCTGAAGCCTGGTCTACAGACAGAGACAGGCCTGCTCTTCTCCTGTGCATGGGTACAGGTCAGGTGAGGCATCCTAGATCCCCTTGTTTGCCCAGCCATCTGATGGAGATGGAGGGTGGCCCCAAAGTGGGGTGGCTGCCCCTCAGTTTCAGGATGGAGCCTGAAGGACAGCAGAGGTGTTCAAGAAACGTGTAGATATGGTGCTTAGGGACATGGTTTAGTGAGTTAGGTGGCGTGGGCTGACAGTTGGACTTGATGATCCTTGAGGTCTTTTCCAACTTTAATGATTCTATGATTCTGTGATTCTATGATCTAGATTAGTTAGAGCATGCTGGGGTGATCACAGGAGATATTTGAGGTAGGGGAGTTTACTGAACTTTGCATACTAGAAAAGCTTATGGTTGTAGATTGCAAAGACCCAAGGGACAGTTCAGGTTGCTCCTTCCAAAGCATGGGATGGACATCCTGATGGGCTTTGCCAAGGCCAGGGCACTGGCCTGGGTCTGGTAAATGATATATCCATCCGTGTGCTGGTAACAGAGACAGAATGGGCACAGCCAGGGTAATCAGTTTAATTAAATGCTTTGTATCTGTAATTTGTCTGATCTTAGAGCATATTAAATTGAAATTAAACTTCCAATATATTATTACAGGAACATATTCTGTTTCCTTTGTGTCCCATTATAGCTGTGATTAATATATTCAAAAGTATACATTACACTGCCACAATAATGAACAGAGCTAAACGAATATAAATATCTTCAGTAAAATACAATGAAGCCCTATGGTGCAATGGTAATGTTAGTCATTTTTGCATGAATAAATGAAGGTAGAGTGTGAAATTCCATAACTCTGCTATGAACCAAAGTCTCCAGCCAGCATGGAGCATCAAGTCTTTGCAGGACTAGTCTGTTGGAAATATTTATTGCTACTAATTTAATGCTTAGTCACAAAATAAACCTTTTTATTTTTCTAGGTGATTCCCTATCTCCACTGTGTTCCATTTTTGTACTTTTCTGGAAATGAAAGCTTGAGATTTGACTCTGACAGGGTGAATTTTGGATGTACAAATCAGCAGAGACGGACTTGCTCTAGTCTCTTACGATACATGATTCAGCACTTGTGGCTGATTGCTGAGAATCCTTTGATGCTGAATTTTATTGGCCAGATTAAGTGATTTTTTGAGACCAGAGAAGAACAGTATCATTTTGTCTCAGCTCCCTCATAACACAAACCATAATTTTAACTGAATTAGAGCACATTTCAAAGAACAATAAAATCTTCTTTGCATAGAAAACTCCATATGCTTTGGTAAGCTACTCTAAAGATTAAACATTGTTATATTTAAATACCTGCACCTTGTTTCTCTTCCCATTTATCTAGATTGATCATTTTCATCCACCGTATGTCTTACTTAAGCAGCACAAGCAGTGGAGTTTTTCTTTCAATAGATCCAGGATAATCATCCATCCAGAATTCCATGAATATGCAGTAAATCTGCATAAAATATGGTTGGAAGCTCACATTGGGAAAATATAGATTAGCTTTTATTTTCAAAGAGACAAAAAATGTAAGAATATTTTGGGTTAATTCATAATGTTTTTTCCATACAGAAAATTAATTTATTTCTTCAGCTGGTTAAATAAACTCTTTTAAGCTTTTTTTCTTTTAAAACATTTTTCAATTTCTCATTAGAAGTGCTACAGAAAAGGCTTAAACCTTCATTTTAAAAATGCCTTAATGAAAAAATTAAAGCAATTCTGAAAGACATTTAGCAAATGTTGATATGAAATATTCTTATATCTTGAAAATTCTCCACATTCCTATTGATCTTCTTTCTTTCTTTTCAGATACATTTGCCACCTTGTACTGAAATTTGTAATTTTCTTGGTTCTTCTGAAACACTGCTTCACATCAAAGGAATTGACTACTGAAATAAAAAATTCAGCAACCTATAATCATTAGTCTCTCGACTACTAGACTAAGGAGTCCTTTACTATCAAAATCTTCTCACATGCAAATACATAGAAAGCATAAACAAGTTAGCTGTTATTTTGTTTCTGAAGTACACCAGAAAGGTAAAAAGTACAGTGTAAGACAGGCTTTCTAAACTTCTGCTCGAGCTTGCAACTCTTTTCCAAAGTCTTTCTGATTTAAAATGCAAATTCTGAAAGGGTAAATATATTTTTCTAGTACTGTGCTGGTTTTGGCTGGGGTAGAGTTAATTTTCTTCATAGTAGTATGGGGCTCTGTTTTGGGTTTGTGCTGAAAACCGTGTTGATAACACAGGGATGTCTTCATTATTGCTGAGCAGTACTTGCACAGAGGCAAGGCATTTACTGCTTCTCATGCCATCCCACCAGTGAGTAGGCTGGGGGTGCACAAGAAGTTGGGAGTAGACACAGCTGGGACAGCTGACCCCAACTGACCACAGGGATATCCCATACCATATGGCATCATGCTCAGCATATAAAGCTGGGGAAGAAGAGAAAGGGAGGGATGTTTGGAGTGATGATATTTGACTTCCCAAGTAACAGTTATGCGTGATGGAGCCCTGCTTTTCTGGAGATGGCTGAACACCTGCCTACCGATGGGAAGCAGTGAATTAATTCCTTGTTTTGCTTTGCTTTTGTGCCCAGCTTTTGCTTTACCTATTAAACTGTCTTTATCTCAACCCACGAGTTTTCTCACTTTTACTCTTCTGATTCTTCCCCTTCTCCCATCAGGGGGGTTGAGCGAGCGGCCATGTGGTACTCATACCCACGGGGGTTAAACCACAGCAATTACCAAACTTGCATTGAGAAGTACTAGCAATATTGTTGTACTGATTGATATTTGTAAAATTGGAGAATCATGCAGTCTGGAAGGGATCTCCAGACCTTGCCTGGAACAATGTCCTGCTCAAAGCAGGACCAGCTAGAGCAGATAACTGAGGGTAATCACCTGCCTGTACAAAGATTACCTTAAACCACTGCACTGTATTCAGGTGTTATCTGTCACGATCCCTCATTGTTTTTCTGAGTCATCTCTTGCCAGGTAAGCAAGTGAAAGCTAAAAAAAAAAATTGTTTAGGTCTGTTGACCTTTCAGATGTGA
Organism: Pterocles gutturalis; assembly: GCF_000699245.1. Classification (NCBI taxonomy): domain Eukaryota; kingdom Metazoa; phylum Chordata; class Aves; order Pterocliformes; family Pteroclidae; genus Pterocles; species Pterocles gutturalis. Next base: position 13,519 of record NW_010141332.1, on the reverse strand, counting down.
TCTCCGCATCTTCCTGACAGATCCCCAGTGCACGTTAAAATGGCATAAAGTAACTCCAGTGCATTTCTAAATGTGCTATTAAGGGTACCTTTGGCATGAAGGAGCCCTGAGATGCCCCAAAGTCAGCTTTGTGTCTCTCCTTGCTGTCCCTGCCACAGGGACTTGTCAAGATAAGTTTGGGGATGGAACAGTAAACCGGGAGTGTCATTCACTCTACACTCAGTGGCTGGTTGCAAGTTCTGTAGTTTTTCTGCTTTTATGGAAGAATTCTGGCTTGTGCTGGGGCTTGCTTTGACCTCAGGTAGCTTCTGGAGTGGAAGCCATTGGTTTCTGCCTTCCAGGGGGTGCCTGGAACAAGGTCAGAGAGTCTCCTTAACCTGGTCATTTGCACACCTTTAGATCCCCTTTAATCCAGGCTTAGCAGACTGAAGAATCCAACTTGACGAATACTGCTGTGATGGTAGGTCACGGACAGAACCCTACTGCCAGGTTATGGGGGCTGCAAGAAAAAATTGTTTGAACATAAAAATACACCGTTGCCTGCATCCCAGGTGAAGTGTTCTCAAAAGCAGCTACTGAGCATTTTGCTGCCTGCAGGTTTTAAGAGTTCTTGGATAAAAACCATAAGCAGGAGCAAAAAAGGTCACATTTCTACATCATGGCTGAAAAGTCCTCATACACAAGGAATATGCACATTCTTCTAGGAATCTGGAGACAGTAGAAAATTTTTCTTACTGTTTATCTTGCTGATTATCAGGAGGACATAGTAAGTTTCTGGGATAACCATTTTTTTTTTTTTTGACAAATAAAAGGACGTTGTCCTACTTAGAGTTCAAATAAGGTTTTAGTGAAGTGTTTTGCTCTTTTCTGTTAGTGTACTTCTGTGCTGCCGTCTTCAGCAGGTTATGCTTGAGCCAGTTTTTTTTTTTTTTCTTTTTTGAGACATTCACTGTTTCTATTTTTGAAAGGAAAGTTGTGAAAACTATGTCAATGTCAAATACTGGGTAAAAACTGCTAGAGGTGACAGTATCAGAATGTGGTTTTACAGGCTTGTATAATTTTTGAAAGTGATTAAAAAGCAAGAATAGAAATTCCTTTCCTGATATGTTAATTCTTTAAAAAAGTAGGTTTTCTTTGTTCAGCATAGATCCTTGAAGGTCTTAAGCAATCCCACTAGAAACCTGATCTTATTATAATTTTAAAATAAATACTTGTGGAAAAAATCCTTTAAAATCTGTTTGGAGAACTTTGGAACATTGCTTTACTTTACTCATCCACATTATTGTCTGATCTTTTAAAATGAGAAGGTAATTTTGCCAAAATTGGCTAAATGTTATGACAGTGATGGTCTTATGGTCAGTTGCAAGCTAATCGTTAACAGTACTGTCAAAATACTTAAAACGTAGCATGAAGTCATTACTGCTCTGTAATACATGGATCTACCTAGGAATTTGTTAATTGTCCTGGGCCTAAACCCTGGGTTTGACAATCAGAGGCTTTTGGTCTATGTTATGACCAGTGAAATTAATGTTTTCGTTTTCAGGAAAGTGGTTACAGCAAAAGCAGGTTCCTCCCCACTTTGTGCTGACTTTCCCTAGCACCACTTCCGCACTTTCTGCTGCTCTGACAGCATATGAAAGGGCAAGAGCAGCAAACAGTCACAGGACCCTCAGTGTCTGCGGAGGGACTGTAGGATATTCTTAGTAGTCGACTAGTTCTCCAGGATTGTATTTTTGTTACCTCGTCCATCAATTCATTTTGAAAATGTACCATATAAAAAAACCTTACTATTTTCAAAGTGTATTGGAAGTGACATCAACTCACTTAAAAATCTTAATTGTGGGGAGAAGCAAGAGATTTTGAACAGCGGAACTACCTCACTTCAAAATCCCTATGATTACAATTTCAGCAATAGGAAATATTCCTATAAATGAACACTTTGCCCTATCCCTGGGCAATTTTCAGTGTTACTTGTGCCACACACCAGAATGGCTTACTCTTCAGAATTATGCACCATTTTGAGTGCTGAGGAAGTGCTAGCGAGTTTTTGCAGCACTTCCCAGGCAGGCTGTGTCTAGATCAAACCAAACCAAAAATAACACTAAACAATGGTAAACCTATATTCAAAAGAATAAATTTCCCTATAATCTCACAAAGACATGCATTTATAAATTCATAGAATCATAGTTTGGTTTGGAAGAGACCTTTAAAGCTCATCTAGTCCGACCCCACTTGCAATAAGCAGGAACATCTTCAACTAGATCAGGTTGCTCAGAGCCCCATCCAACCTGACCTTGAATGTCTCCAGGGATGGGGCATCTACCACCTCTCTGAGCAACCTCTTCCAGTGTTTCACCGCCCTCATAGTAAAAAATCTGAATTTACTCTCTTTTAGTTTAAAACCATTACCCCTTGTCCTGTCGCAACAGGCCCTACTAAAAAGTCTGTCCTCATTTTTTTTGTGGATTATTTGCAAATTATTTTAAAACAAATTGATTACTAGCTTTTCTTTGTTCAGATTGTCCAGTTAGAAAAAAAAAGAAATTCATGACACAATCTACAGTTTACTGCTACCAAACTGAAATTAAATCAGATAAGGTAGGCATCTTGCTGTTTACAAAATGGAAGCAGAGAGTACAACTTTTTGTGTTTTTGTTTACTGTAGACTTAATGTACAAATGGAAATTATAAAAATTCTGCTATATATCTAGTCATTAAGTGTCTACCTGGAATTTAAGTGCATGCCAGAAAAATAAAATGGATGTTATTTCTTTTAATGTCATTTCCTCTTATTCACTACATGGGGAGAAGCTGTGACCCTGTAATCACTGAAATATATGCTTAACTTTACAAACTTCATGTTGAACTTGGATCAACAGAAAGTTAACACATACAGGGGTGTTTAGACCTATTATCTTAAGGAAAAATAATAACTGTGTTTTTCTGATGGTTTCTAGGCTTTTTACAGATCTGAAATTAATGAAGCCTAACAATAACCTGAGAGATGACACTGCGATTTGTTTGCGGATCTGAGCTGAAAATCTGAGCTGCAAAAATTAGCTACAGTAAAAGGCAAAAGCACCTATAAATTCAGTGTCACAACTTATAAGTTTAAAGTACTTGGTGCTAAGAATGAGATCCAAAACCAGACTAGATGCTCAGGCTCTGCTTAGCAATGACTTGCTATTCAAAGGAAAATCTGGTGAACGGAGAGTGATGTAAAGATACTCAAAGCAAGCTAGGGAAGCCATCTTAGAGGATATGCAACTACACCTCTTAGTTCAAAGAGCCAAGTACAGTGGAAAGTCATCTAAGGAAACAGCAAATATGTTCAATGTCTTCTTCACCTCTTCTCTTCAGATGGAGAGTGTTCGTACTTTTATCTCCATGGAAAGATCCAAACCACAGACAAGAGGCAAGACTGTATCCATTGGAGTTTTCTATTGGAGCTGTGCCACTGGCAGAAATGACGGAAAGACTCATGTGACTACTCAGAGAGTAAAGAGTTAGGACACTAGCTGTAAGGGAGGATGCTTAAGCGCTGGTCTTCCTATCCATCCTGCATTAGACAATCACTAGAGAAAAACAGAACTGAGATAGTTCACAGAGCTGGAACCAGAGTCCAGGATTTCTTACCCCTAAGGGAATGCCCTGAGCAATATAACACAGAGTGATCTGACAGTAGCTTGGTAGGGTTTTTCTGGATATGTTTGTGTCCTGTTTTGTATATATGTTGGGTTTTTTTAAAATCTAGCCCTAAGCAATTGGTTGATTCCACATAGCGACTTAATGGCAAAAGTAATACAAGCTTCCGTACTGTGACCAGCTACTACAACTCCTGCAGAGCACTCTTGAAAGACATTTTAAAAGCCTGAGGCAGATGTCAGCAATTCACGTGACGTACAAAGGTTTGGCAAATGACAGAGAATCTGGTTACCTCTCCTGAGGAAGAAAGGGTTTTTTTTGACAGCTGACAGAAGAGTTGATTTTTTTTCATTGTTTGGCCACAACTGGTTGTATATCCCAATGTGAGGTGGGGAAACCATATCTGCACAAGAGTTCTTCCTGTATCTGTATTCTTGATGTAGGTTTGGCTCAGCTCTGCTGGGGACTATTTACCACTCACTGCTTGCATCTTATTATATTAATGAATCGTATACATGCACGATGGGAGAAACTTGGTTCCTGGAGACTTAGTTGAACCTAGTGAAGACCAAGGATATGCATGGATTCCTGTGAGGTGTTTTTCAGCAAAAATTATCTGCCCTGCAGCTGGCAAGCCTCTGAAATAAGGTGACCATTAGCTATACCATCAACTCTTTAAGTACTCCGGGTAATGTACTTAACTGGAAATAGAAATGATCTGTTACTTTTATTTTTCAGACAAAGCTAAAATTATACTTTTAGAAAAGTGACAATAAATGTTCATTTTTAAACCAAAGAGCAAAATCAACTAGTCAGCTTTCCGAACGCAATCTGTGTGATTAATGTGTCTCGAAATACAGACATTTCTGTAAAATATTAATTACTTCATTTCTGGAATGTATTAAATTACATTTAGCAGTTTTGAAATTCCTTCCATATATTTTTATGAGTAAATAATATTTATTAATTTTTTTTATCTTGGAAACAACCTCCTGTGTCATTTTAGTCTTTTTATTAAAAAATTTGACTTGTTTGCCAGGCACAATAGAAGTCCAAGGAGCTTCCTAGGAGCAGGAATCTGAGGAATGTACTTATTTTTGCTTATAGCTATAGTGTCCAAAATTTCAGACACATGAGTGTAGAAGACTGATTTTTTTTCGTTTTGCTTTTTTAACTGATAGAATCATTGTAGCTTCTCTAATTTAAATGACTTTTATAGGCAAATCTATATGAAACGTATGAACACAGCTCGAATGCCTGATTTACCTCCAAATACCCAGAATGACTGTGTTTAATTTTCTGTTTCACTAAAAAGAAAAATATCCCTAATTGGAAAAGTAATTTCGTGACATATTAGTTGTTTGATGCAATAAGGTTTATAGTTCATAAATACGTCTGTCACTTAACAAGATTATTTTCTGTTTTCCTTTCAGTCTTATTACGAGGAAACTTTGTAAAGAAGGATTAGATTATAAGATAACAAAATGGTAATAATGATAGCTACCATTTAATAAACACCGTATTTTCTCTTATTCATGTGTTCAAAGATAGAGAGGGGTGCAACACCTCTTTCATGTGCACAACAGATTCACTGTCAGAAGAGGAAGAAGTTGGCAGGCTCATGAATAATGCTAAAGGAGGAGAGCAGCTGTTTAGTAACAAAACCTTCTTAGCAGAGCCTTTCAGCCAGTCGCTGTACCATTTCATGTGGTACTTGTGAGAGTGCGCGTGCACGCGTATGGAACTGGAAAGGCAGGAATGGAGAAAAAGATCACAGTGGAAGCACTGATTGGCATATTAACTAGCTAAATATGTCATTTTTATAAGAGAATAGTATTTTAAGATTTTAAATATGAAAGAACCACCCGCAAGGAGCCTCTTCTCTGTTTCTTTTTAAACTTTTTGTCAGCACACCATACCTACACAAGGTGCTCTGCCACTATTTCTGTGTCTGCAACACCCAGTCAGGTAAATTGTGGCTTTCAGACAGTCCATGGAAATTTTGCCATTCACACCAACTGGATCAAAATTTTATCCTATGACTTTTCTCAACTTTAACAATGTAAAAAAAATATTAAAATAACACAATTGGAAAAGACAGTGTAAAAATAACTGAGGAAGAAAAACTGGGAACTAAGAAAATCACCAAGAAAAAAATGCACCTGAAAAAAATGGCAAAGGATGACTTTCAGACACCAAATGAGAAAAATATCTATGTTGTTTGTCATTGTGAGAATTCCCATAAATGTATATGCATGTAAATTTTTCCTACTCAGTAGAGTAGTTCTCTTGACTGCAGTCTGTAAGGTCTATATAGAGAGAAGAACAGGCCTGTTATCCTGAGTTCAGACCACTGGGCAAAAGGAGAGAACTGCCTATCTATTCAAGGCAATTAGCATCTATTATGAAAACACGGCTGTTCTGCATTCTTCACACAGGCTAAAGAGCCACATATACTTTTGGTGAAAAAATAGAACACATGTGCAGGAACAATAGGTTTCCAGAGGATATATTCCATAGTTGTATTTGTTTACTGTTGTCCAGGACTCAAAAACATATTCTTCACACCAAGGACTTAATGATCCCATGGCTTTGCTTTTTCTCTTCCAAATTTGTGCTGTTATACTTCATGACAGAAATTGCCTTAAAAAAGAGAGGTGTACAACATAATGTCAAAAATTTCATTATATTAGTAAATTTAGATTTGCATTTAAATGTGCTCATAAAAATCCATTAATTCATTTTACAATGACAACAAAAGATCTTTTTCCTGTTTATTGTAGGTGCATAATAACTTGGGCTTTTATTTGTCAACACCTTTTAAGACATGCTTGCTCAACTATTTTCATGCATATGTGTTTTAATGTGTGATTTAGATGTAAAGTATTTGGCATAGGCATACAGAACCTGTTTCAGAGTCACAGCTCAGAATCCAAGTTATAGGAGTAAATGTTCTTAATGTTTTGTTAACTTCTTGTGAGCTCAAATGGCCTGAATCCTCCTAATACAGTCTCATCTGACTACATACTGGATTCATAACACTGGACAAAAGAACAGAACTGTGTATCTGTTGAAGGTAATTAACACCTATTAGGAAAATAATGGCTATTCTGTGTTCTTCACACTGAAAAAAAGAGCCACATGCGCTTCTGGTGAAAAAACAGAACACATATGCACAAATAGTAGATTACCAGAGGACATATTTCATAGCTGTATTTGTTTGCCTTTGACCAGGATTCTGATATGTATACAAACCAAAAGCATATTCAGCCTCTCCAGCCTCTAGTGCAAGATCTGGCAAGCCTTTCCAGCATACCTCTTTCCTAGCTCTCCCTTTACATCCAGGGAGAGAGGACACAGCGAGGTACAGCCCTATAATTGTAATTGGGCTTGAAAGTATCACAGCCTACAATCAACTTCCTGGTATCTGGTAAGCATTTTTTATTTCTACCAGATTTGCTATTCAAGACCATTTGTAAATAAATAAAATACCTTTAAAAGGATAATTTCAAGAGCAGATGTCAATATAATAAATGGTGTGATTGCTTTCTAATTGTAATCTGTTGGTAAAATGAATGTCATCCTTGCTCCTTCCTAGAGAGTTCGTTGCCTTTAAGTCTCCTCAGATGTTTGTAACTTGGAGGAAACAGCTCTTCTTGTGATACTAAAAAACCTGCAGTCTCTGATGACCTTTTATTAGAGAAGGAAAGGTGCTTGGCCTATAAGGAAGACCGCCTGGAAATACAATGCCTAGTACTGTTTCTAAAGAAACTTAATATTTTAGCATAATTTTCTTGTAACATCTAAACTGTTAGTATCTGATATTACAACAACCTGATTACTGAAATCACCTTGATATGTTTGGAATTTGACCAGTAATATTGTAGTCAAATGAAGTGATGTATTATTCATGCTTAGTTAGGTCAGCTGAACACATTTCAGCCTTACCGTGTTTGCAATCATCTTGACTAGTGTCATAATATTTTCCATCACCTCTCCCGAGGCACATTTAGCACCTTTTTTTTTTCCCCCCTTTAGGAAAGAAATTCTCAATTATAGCTGTAAAGCAAACAGACAACCAAAATCCACCCATTTCCTAAAGCTCTATTATCCCTGAGGCATCTGAAACAAAAATATATTTATACTAATTGCTTAGCGGAAAGCAATCAAGAAGATCTTCCTCCCAACTCTCTCTTCTCTCCTTACTTGTACAACCAATGTGTCTCTAAACAGAAAAGCCTGAGTTGTCTGAAAGCACACAGGGAGACATGATGATAGCAAAAGCAAGCCTCCTTTATGACCTTGTCCCCAGGAGTCTTTTCTGGTATCTTCTCCTCACAGCCCTCTTCTTGTTCACCTGTGATAAGTGTAATCTCTTCTCAGCAGCTCCCAGTGCTTCACTCACTGATTTCAACAAGCAAGCAAGCAAGCAACAGAAGAGGTGTTGTTCATAAAAATCTGTCCTCCTCTCCCTTCATCAGGCTGATGCCTGTACTGAAATGAGTTATCATCAGTAAGTCCGCAGGAACTGGTATCCAAACCTGCGTGGGTTACAGCAGTAGTCTCTGTTGTCAGCTGGAGAGGATGCTGCAGGCATGCCTGTTGCAAGCCTCCAGCAAAGGCTGCGGGGTGGTGTGGGTGGCTGGGTGCTCTGCTGGAGCCAAAGCTTCTGTGAGGCTGGGCTAGAGCAACGAGGGGTTTGGAGCAAGAGTTAAAGCTGGATTGTTATAAGTAAAATACTAAACTGAAACAATTGGTTACTTCCTTCTCTATGTTGAGCTGGGCAATAGCTCTCTCCAGAGCGTTTCGGTTTCATTAGTATAAACACAAGTGCTAAACTCACCCTGAAAGAGGTTTTTTCTTTCTTTTTCTAAACTAAAACATGTGTCTGACTAATTTTATTTGCCAGTTAATTTTTTGAAGTAGAACTGGATTCAATGTCTTTGCACACTCTCTACCACGCTCTGTTGGATCTTTCTGCACTCCTCTCGGATCTCCAGCCTTCAGGAGTCATGGACTCTGTATTGTCAGAGCGGAATGTAGCATGGCTTAGGAAAAGGCAGGGAGTTAGGGCACAAAGAGCTGATTATGTGAATCTGGTAGCTGTCGTTCCTGTATTGGAGTGTGATATGGATGTTTTGATCACTAGTCCAATTTAAACCATGGGATGGCTTCTTTTCTTTGGCAGATTCCCTTTTACTCTTCCACAAGCAAAATTTCTTGTGTCTTGCTCAGGGGTACAGGAGACAAGAAAGAGAGTTTTCTTGTACAACACGTTCTCCTCAAAGTTCCCTTCAAAACTGCTTTTTTTACCCCTATGAAGTGGATATTTTTCTGGTAGTACACAGAACTATTGTTATATATCACCATGCTGGTCCACAGAAGTGATCAGGATGGCAAGAATGGGATGTGCTGGCATCTATAATAAGACAACCAAAAAACTTCTTAAGTAGTAGCAGAGTTACTGACCACTTCCTATGGTTTGTCTACATTCTGCCCACTATTAGATAATATCATCTAAAATAATGTATTTTCTGTGGAGAAAAAAAATAAAAAAGGAACAAAAAAACCCTTTGGACACTACCTGATTTTCTCACAGATGTAGAAAGAATGATAGTTCTGTCACTCACACTTAACCAAACCATAGTGAAGCCATGGAATGAGAAAAAAGTACATCATTCTGAGCATACATGATAATATATGTATACATAATGTGAGTATACATAATAATAATCTTGACACAGAAATCATTAAACAAAATTACAATTTTAGAAAACACTTGCATATAGCCAACTTGTATAAAGCACTGCATTGACATATTAAAATATTTATTTACATTTCAGTTTTCAATAGCTAAAATAGCTAAAATAGCATTCTGCTGCACAAAAGTCAATAAAAATTTAAGGGAAGAAAATCTTCCATAATTTATTTCCAAAATAATTGACTTCTAGAAGCCCAAATAGTGATCTATGGTTAATTGATTATTAATAGCTTTTTGTATTTATGTGAAGAATTCTTAAGAGAAAGAGTGCTGCAGGGAAAAAAATGCTTGATTTTGCATAATCCATGTTCAGTGCAATCACTGATTATGCTCCTGACGTTCCTTTTGAAACGGTAGATCATCCAAATTAATCACAAATGGTGATCAATGTAGTATTCAATTTAAAAATTAATAAAACATTTGTTTAGAAAACCCACAACCCCAAAGCCCCAAACAAGAACAAGGGTGAAGATTAGGAGAAGGGTAAAGAAAGGGGAGCACTCTACCTGCTATTTGTTTTATCAGGTGTACTGAGGATCAGGAAACCAATAATGTTGGTGAGCTTTCCCCTTAACACCATGGAACTATGCAGGGATGTGGGTCTCTTAGTAGGCGATTGCATTTATCTAAATTATTCCTGTTAGAAACCAAACAGGTTTTCCTTAATCATTTGAAATGACAGTTCAAGTATTTACACTTCTATTTTGCCCTCTCTTCCCTCATACAAATACTTTTACATGCAATGCAATGAATTAACATGAGCATAAATAGTAGAACAATTTCAAAGTGTGTGAAGATTTTCTCACAGAGAAGGTGCCGCAACACTGATTCTTAAACTTTATGCAAAACAGCACCTTTTCCTTGAAGTGAGACAGACCTGGCAGTTCTGCTGTTTAATGAGGGATGTTGGTGAAGAGGTCTGAAAAGCAGCTTGTGGTAAAAAAATATGTACAGATTTCATGTTCTACAACCAACAACAGCACATTGATTTTTGGTTCAGTACACTGGTAAGATTGCTTGCTCTGCAATTCCAAGTGGTGTAAAGAAAGCAATGATGGAAGAGTGAAGGCAATTAAGAAAATGCTGTACCCATGAGAAGTGTGTGCATTGCTGATCTGATTTGCAGTTTGAAATCCCTCAATTCCAGAAGAAGGGGGAAAGTGAGATATGAACTTTTCTCTTGTCTGCTTAAGGAAAGAGACAGAAAGAGACTGGGAAACAGTGGATTGCTGCTCTTCTTCTTGTTTTCTATTCCTAGAGCCCTGCTGTCCAAAAGGAAAGACAAGCAAACTATCCATTCTTTGCTCGCCTTGCACAGACTTCTAGGCATCTAGAAGGTGCTTACTTTATTTGTGTTTATCATCAGCCCTTGCAACATGATGGTGTTTCTAAGGTGAAAACTGCCAGAGAAAAAGGCTCAAATAACAACAATCATTATAAAAAACAATTGTTGCACATCATTAATTACTTTCTTCTGAGTTTCTCAAAGTTTTTACTAAAACATTCATCTGAAATATCTTTCTGTATAATTAACAAAACACTAACCTAAGTTGCCAAGCAGATTTCATTACTATACTTTATTTTTAAGCCTTCTCTAAGTTATAATGCTCCCTGTATTCTTCTCAGTCATGGAAAAAACTTTTGAAAGATTTCTTCTGACAAATATTCACAAATATTTCTGAACTATTTTAATAAAATTTCATATTAAAAATACTTTGATCAAGTTGTTCTCATTGATCTTATTGCTTCATTAGTGACATTAAATCTTTAAGTAGCCCTATAGCTCTAATTATTGTGCTCTCATAAGGGCATAAACTACCTGTACGTCTACTGTTTTCTCACGGTTGTGCAATTTTCTCAACACTTTCCCTGTGAAACTTTATAAACCTTGCATGTCTTCTTAATATGCACCTGAAATAGGCAATGTGTATATCTCTACTGAATAGTTAATGTTAAACGGTAAAGCTTATAAATTTCATAGAGTCCAGTAAAAACACTGTGTCATAAATCTGCTTATAACCCTGCTTGCCAGTTCACTGGCCATAATTCTTGACTTTTTGTAGCTTTATCTAAAATCAAAAGGTTTAATAAGCTCTGCAAAAATCATAGCAAGCTGCCTACTGTAGCCTGCCAGAACTGTGCATGCTTCCTGGAAGGCAACAAGCAAATGGAGTTTCTGCACATTAGTTTCCTCTTATTGCAGTGATCTGAAGTGAAGAAATTATGAGAATCAATTGCTGACTTTACAGTCTGCCTCTATTATATTAACTTTTTGGGGAATATTTAGGGTCAGAAGAAGAAGAATTAGCTGATCTAACTCTGCTTAGAAACCTGTTCCCGGACTGCTTTTGGAGCTGACAGTGTGTCTACTGGGGACTAACACCACAGGAAGCCTACTTGCGCTTGTTGCTTTTCATCCAGTCATTGTGCATCCTTGTGAAGAGAGTATCTCCACCCTGTAACTAATGGTGTTGCCATCTGCTTCTAACTGAAGCACTTCTCACTGTCCTGGCATGCTTCAGGTTTGAGCTTACTGGGAAAGGTTTCCTGCTATTCCCAAGCTCATGCCCTCCTTCAGTAAACTTTTCTTTTTTCATTCCCCATCTATACCTATGTAAGCCTACTCGCTTTGCTGAGGGGTTTTTTTCACTCAGTTAGGGATCAAAGTAAGTGATACAATAAATTCCTACATGAGAGGTCTTCTACATGAAAAGTCTTCTACATGATGGAACTTTATGAAAATTCATTATAACTGCTTAAGGTAATTCATACCTATTCAGAGTTTCAGAAGGATACAAACCTCACTCCTTTAAATTTCTGTTTTATTAAGCTAAGAAATCTCAAAAGATTTTTTTTTATATGAATATAAGGTTTTTATTCTTGTAATGTGAAAGAGGGCTTTAATACCCCAAGGTATGTATTTTGAACAATAACAACAACAATAAAAAAAACCCAAGAAACTCAAAATCAGGCAATTAAAATTAAAATTAAGTCCTGATTTTAGGCTTGTTTAGCTTGCCTTTTTTTTTTTTTTTTGAGACCTAAAATGTGACTGCAAAAATTTGAGCAGATGCTGTGATTACAGTGTCAAATAATTTTACATCTCTTTAGTGTGGATGTACCTAAAATAAGTAATTCTAGAAATACTCTCCTGTAAGGCACGTCCACACAAGGCTGTTCACTCAAATTTAACACAAAAAGGTTCAGCTAGTTAGAATCTTCTCAGAAATACAAGTTTACAGGTGAAGCGTATTTAGAAAGGATTTGAATTTTTAAACCTTTTAATTTCCTTATTTTTCAGATGTAAAACTTTAAGATGTGCATGCAGTATGCAAAATTGCACAGAATGAACCATATTGCTATTAAGCATTATGGTTACAAGTAAAACACTCAAAACTTGGACTGCTAGTAAAATATTATTTTGTTCCTTTGTATGTACACATTAAAACAACCTTTAGTAATAAAAGATGCCCAGAATATGCACTTCTGTGTATGCAGAAATAAGGTGTACGTGCATGATGCCCACAGGTGCCCTGTCCCATGCAGTGGATAGATTAGCAGCTGCTTACTAGCTTTTTTGCTGTGTCCCATGCCTCACCTACCACCGCCTGTACAAACCCAGCCCCAAAGGCAGAAGCACACGTACCCGCGTTGCTGCTTCGCAGCACCATCACCATGTGAACGCTTCATGGGCCCTAACTACAACCCAAGAGGCCTCAGAGTGCGAAAGGGATTCTGTCTCTCGCTGGCCACCAGCAAAATGGTGGCACGTGGGGACAACACTGAAAAGCGTGCATGACATTTGGGAGCTCAGTCTGACCCCTGAACCGTCAGGGCAGCTGGGTTGTGAAGCAATGTCCCATGCCTCCCTCACGGGTGACGTGCGGATCCCATCTGTGGGCCGCAGAGCGGGCTCTGCTGCCAGGCCTCAATTTTTTGATGGTTAAAAGGAAAGAAGACCTGTGTTACACTGGCTAAACCTGGGAAACATTGTGAAAAGTCACAGGCAGCCTGGCAAGTGAGAAGTGGCCAAGGAGGGCTGATCAATGCAATATTTTGTCATCTTTTAATTCTGTCCCAGACAACTGCCATTTTCTTCTCCTGGAGACACCA
>NW_010141331.1:0-5927 GCF_000699245.1 Pterocles gutturalis | reverse complement strand
GGGCCGAGCCGGCTGCCTTCCTCCTCCTCCTCCTGTTTCTCCGGGAGGCTGGGACTTGTAGTGCTGCGAGCTGCGAACTACAGCTCCCACAATGCACGACAGGGCTCGGCGTGGCCCCGCTCCGCCCGCAGACCCCAGAGCAATTTGTTTTATCGATGTTTGTACTGATATCTGGGGTTTGTCGGGGATGGAGGCGTTGAGGCTTCTCCAGACAGTGCAGAGGAGTGGGAAATGTTTTACCTGGCAGTGCTGGGGGAGGAGAGAGGGAGGCAGGGGGAGGCATGGGCGCAAGGGAGTGACTTAAAACCGTTGGAAGACCATGCAGAGATTTTCTTGGGTTTTCACTCAAACTTTGTTGCATGATCTCCCTCAAACGTTTTTCTGTGTGGTGGGGGGTTAAGGACCAGCGAGCCAGGGCCTGTGCCAGCTGGGAGCGATGCTGTGTCCCACGACTCACAAATACAAACGTGAGCTGACAAAACACTCCGGCCCGCAGACCTCGTGGTTATCAAACAGCACTCACTGGTCTTTAGCCCGCCCTGCACGAGGGTCAGGGTAACACCCCATGGAGGTTGTCTGTCAGGCAGCACAGCGAGCCTTTTTTGGTTTTTGCCATTTTTTTTTTCCCCTCTATCCTGGTTGGCATCTGCTGATACTGTTTCTGAAAAATATTAGAGGTAGATCAACCTTCAGGTACCTCCGTACCAGCATTTTCGGTCCTGGGAGCCACGTTAAGACCATGCACAGGCACCTCAGTCCAAAAGAGCTTCTCTCCAGGCTGCAATCCCACCAAGAAGGATGAGAATTTGCAGGTTTTTACCACTTACTACTCAATCCGAGGTCAGACCACAATGCATGGAGAATAATCATTTTTTTATTTACACAACAGAAAAGCCGCTGTTGGCTGTTGTTTGTTTAATTCTGTGCATGACTGACTTGTTTTGTTGCCAACCGCTGCACTTCTGTGATTTTTATGGGTTAAAATAGTTTCCTTTTGTTTTCCCTGGGTCGGCACACTGGTCTTTGAACAATAGGGTGGCATTTCAACAAAGAGTCTATTATTATTAGCCGGGCTTATCTCAGGCCTTACCTTTCTGCACAGAGCAGGTGACTTGATATTGAGAGCAGCACGTGATTACTCTATAGCCCTTTGGTGTTTTCTGCTAGCTGGCAACGATCTTTCCTGCGAGTTACACGTTTTAAAGTGCAAATACACACATCTAGTGAGATATATTTCGGAAAGAATCAGACCTAAGTGCTGTGTTCTTCCAGGATGCGTTAATGTTAAAATTGAAGGAGCAGCTGACTGGGCTTGGGCTTATTCCTTTCAGTGTCCTAAATGTCTGCTGCCTGAAATGAAAAACAGTCATAGGGGTTTTACACAGATTCAGGAAGCCCATCCTTACATGTGCCCATCTCTCAGATCCCACCAGAATGGGGAGTGTTAATCCAGAAGCTAAGTGTGGGGTGATAAACCAGTTTGTATCCTCACAGCAACGGCTGATGGCTTTGGCTTGAAACACATCTTGCAGTGCGTGTGCCTGGAGGAACACAAACATTTCCACTTATAGATAATGGGGCTTTCTGTTAGCAATTTATCTGAACCTGATGGTGAGTTACAGTTACAGGGAATTCAGGAAAAATCTTTCATTTATGGTGTACGGAGCCCTGCCTACGCACAAAAAGAAGGCGTTGGACATTTTAGCAATGGCTTTTCTTTAAGTTTCGGTGACAGCCAGCTTGGTAAACAGCTCAAAGTTCTTTTGTACCAGCCTGTGTTTGCTCTGTGTCCAAGCCTGTCCAGGAGCCAGCTCTCATCCTGCCTCGGTAGAGGGAGGTGTCTGAACCCGCTTTGTTCGAACAGACATTTTGCTCGTCAAACAGGGTGATAACTGCGAGGTGTTAACCCTAACAAAACACCACGCTGATGGGCAGAGTAGCTTGGACTGGTAAGGGTGGCCGCATGATTCTGGGCGCTGAATTCTGCATCAGAGGCTGAAATTACATGTTAGGAAATTACACGGTAGCTGAGATAACAGCTTGCTGGGGACAAAAAGGGAAGATCCTGCTCTTTACTCCCTTCACGCACCTTCCACTCTCAGTCTGAACACAGAGTTTACGCTGGCTCTGGCATTCCTCTGACCCCATGCTGATTCACCTTGCCACACAGGGGGGGAAAAAAAAAAAAAAAAGAAAAAAAAAAGAACCAAGTGGAAGATGAAGCATTTCTAACTCATCTTTCCAGATAAACCCTCTTTCTGGTTGGCAGTGGCTCTCCAAGCTTGTCATGTCTCAGCAATTACCTTCTTGCTCCCTAATTTTTTATCCTGGAAACTCCAGTTCAGTGACATTTCTTCTGAGTAACGCCTACTTCACTGCTCATCTCTGGTTTCATCTGTTGGATGAAGAATTGGTTTTATTCTGCTTGTGAAAAGACATCAGGAGGGGTGCTGGTACACTAATGACAACATATGCAGCTTTTGGATGGCCCGAATTTTCCTAGGGGAAAAGGCAAGCTAAAATGATGATTTTGTAGGGGACTACAAATGGCCCTTGGTACAGGGCAGCCACGAGGTGGCATGCTGGGCTTTGCTGCTACATCTGGCTGCTCTGAGAGCAAGTTATACAAGAAAAGCAGGCATATCTTTAGTGGAGTTACATAAAACATGATTCCTATTAACTTCCATCCATCCTGCAAGAACAGGCTTTGATTTCCACACAAATGGTTGGTCAGATTTAAAAGTTAATGTCATATGATTGAAATAGATCTCTTATGTCAGTCAGTCAAAACAGAATGGAGAATGTGAGTCATGCTTTGCAAAAAGCAGGAAGTTTGGTTTTGTTGGCACAGAATTTTAATACAGAGAGAAAATCATATGGCTGTATTGCTGTGTTTGTCTTAAGGATTTTTGAATAACATTATCCATGCCTTAGAGAAATGTTTCAAAACAGAAAAGAGCTTTTAGATTATTATTGTTATTCCTTATGTCTCAGTGATAAGTAATCTAGGAGGAGTCTAGAAGAAAACATGGACTCTCCTGAAAACTGTTAGAGCCCCCCTGAAATAAAAGGCTGTAATGGGAAGACTGCAGATCTGGGACAGGGAGGAGGGAGGAAATACAAGAAAATGAGGTCATACTCATGGGTGTGATAGGATATTTACCCAAGACTCTTACTGTTTTGTCTTGAATGTAATAGACCTTAATCAACCAGCACAAAGGCAGAAGTGCAAGTCTATTTCTCAAGTATTCTGATATTCTGAAACATGCTGGGGTCTGTGGTTGCCAAGTCTCGATCTCTAAGCCCCTTGAATAACTAGTAAAACAAGAGAAAAGTTACTGTAAAAAGCATGGCACAGAACTAGTTCTTCTCCACAGTCTATAAATTTAATGGAGTTTAAGTTACCCTTCAACATGACTGTTCATGGCTATGCAAGAAAGATTAATTTAAAAGGGAACAGGTGCAGGGGCGGGCTTGGTTTGCCAAGGGGGAGCAGAGAGCCAAAAGTGTAAGGGAAGAATAAAAGCCTTTGGCTTGGTTTGCCTAGCAAAACAGAAGGAATTTGATTACTCTTTATAAACATATGAACGGGTAGACACTCAAGAGAGAGGAGTTCTCTAAATAAAGAAAATATTAGCACAAGACCATATGGATACAATAAAAAAATGTCATTTTAGTTACTAAAAATGACATGAGCTGTTTCGCATACAGCACAAGGTAAACTCTTTCGGACTTTGTTATAAGGAAGTAAAAAAAAAAAACCAAAAAAACCTGGATTGCAATTCAGTGGTTGTCTGGGGAGCAGTGTTCATGACCTGACTTTGCATACATCTGGTGCTTTAGAAGAACTGTATTTCCAACTCATCAAAAAATAAGAGTGTAAGCAAGAAGAAAAAATTACGTAGAAGTCTAAAAATTACAATTACAAGCTCTTTCAAAACAGGTCACTGAGCAATCAAAGAGCCACGATTTCAAAATCAAGAGAGAAAATACATTCACAACCCCTGCTTTATTAGTGGACTGGAGAGAGTGATTAAAAATGAAAAATAAATAGCCAAAATGGGGAAAGCAGGAAACAAAAAAGTGTTGGTATAAATGAGAAGTTATGACAAGCAGAGTAGTTATTGGAAGTGAAACACATCAAAGGAAATCCATAGCTAGCAAGGCTAAATCCCAGAAAACCCATGTAATGGTACAGGCCCATTACTAGGTGGACATGATTAAAATGTCAATAATAATACACAAGTGGTCGTTGAACATTTATGATCTATGTTTGTAAAGAGGCAGGAAGATATGTGGGTGGATTAACACATCATTAACATAACAGGGATGTGATAAATTTCAGTCCATTAGTAACCAATGAAGCTCTTGTCTTCTAGGGATAACTGGCCCAGTAGCTCTGACACAGCTGGCTGCAGAGCTCCTGTGCCTGTTGATGTTCATCTCTGGTAAACCTTGATATGCCAGGACAATTCTAGAAAGCTAAAAATTGCCAGCTTGGTATTTGTCTTCAGAAAGGTCAGTTGTATGATACATAGTAAATGTGGACGTAAGAACAGTTCCTGGCTAAATACCAAAAAAAAAGTTGGTATGTGACTCATGGCAGTCAGAGGTCAACTAGAAATCTAATTGCATGCATCAAGAAGACAACAAATCAATTTCCCCTGGAAGGTGTAGTAAACTTTTAAAGGGATTTTTTATTAGAACTGCACAATATTTTAATGAAAACAACAGGGTAATAAAACATCACTTAAGCATAATAAAGCATTACTTAAGCATATATTAAACACTGGCCACATAGATTTTTTTTAACTGGTTGTAAATCATTACTGAATAAGGCTACTTCTCGTGGGATCCCCCCAGGATCACGTATGCTATACTACACATGCATGTAATCAATACTTTCATTAGCTATTTGGAAGTAAATACAAAATCACTCCTAATACAATTTGCAGATGACATCCACATCAGCAGGGAGGTACAATCACGATGTCAAGGGCCCTTGTTCAAAAGATGGTGAACTGGGTGCAGGTGAAGGGACTGCCTCATAAGACAGTCAAATGCAAAGTTATGCATCTCAGGTATGCACATGTCTGCAGCCACAGGGACCGTGCTGTGGAGGAGCAGTGGCTGGCTGGGATGGGGAGATTAGAGGAAGAAAAGCATGGTGCTGCGTGCTCACATGGGGCCTACAGTCAGCCTCTGCCCCTATGCAAAGTGGGGGGCACCCCTAGGGATATACTGGAGCCTTTTCTACCCCGGATACAGATGGACACAGCACCCTGATCTCCATGTTCTGAAATGCAATGCTGAAAAAAATGGAAAAAGGGAGGGACCGAAAACTGTAATTTAAGGGCTGGAACAGCTGCCTTACAACAAGGATTATAGAGTTTGTAACTAATTTGGTTTGTTACAAAGAAGATAAAGGTGTGGCTTGGTAAACTACATACCTACCTCTACAGGGATGAATGCTGACACGAAAAGACTCACGGTAGCAGTGCAAGTCATGGGATGGTCCATTGCAGGCTGTAGGCATGCAGCTGGTGCAGCCAACAGCCAGGCTCGGCGATGGGAGCTGAGGAAGCAGCCCCCCTGCTCCCCAGAGCAAAGGGCATAATGGTAACTGCTGGATGGGGGAAAACTGGCCCCTGAAGGATGCAGAGGTGTTACCTGCTTGATCAAGGAAATCAAAAATCTGTGAACACACAGAGCAACCATGAATTCCACCTACCACAGGTGGCTTCCGAGGCTGCCGCAACGCTTTGGCCAACATGCTGGACCAGCCATTCCTAGGCCTACAGCTCACCACCTTGGGTCACCTATGCACCTACCCAGCCAGGCTCATCCGCTGGAGGCCAGGCCCATGGGGAATGAGCTCCTGAGGGGAGCAGCTGACCCCGCCCTGTCCCTTCCTGAGGGGGACAAGG
>NW_010141330.1:7008-7402 GCF_000699245.1 Pterocles gutturalis | reverse complement strand
CAACAGTTCTCCGGGGCCAGGCAGCTGCACGAGGCCATCACCACCCTCGCTCCTGCCGGGGTAAGTGCCTTCTGCTGGCGCGAGGGCTTGTGACAACCTCGCCAGGTCTGAGGGCGTCCAAGGGATGCTCCTGGCCGTGCCGGGGTGCTGCTGCCAAAGGTCTCCAGGCTCCTGCTCCCTCTCCTTGGCCACCTCCTTGTGTCCTCGGTCCCCGCAGTGCTCCCTGTGCCACGGGACCAGTCCTCTGAGCATAAAGCTGACGCTGTCTGGGAACCCGCTCATCCTCTTGGAAGAAAACAACGCCACCGTGGAGCTCTCGGTCCTTGTCCAGGTGTTCATCAACGTGTTGGATGGACCCCTCCTCAACCTCCTGATCCTCAGGGCTGTAAGTGTG
>NW_010141330.1:5075-6977 GCF_000699245.1 Pterocles gutturalis | reverse complement strand
CGGGTGCGGCGTCCAGCCAGCCCAGCGACTGGCAGCGGGAGCAGTGGCATCTCCACGGGCTGATCCGCTCCCGCTCTGCTTGCAGGACCTGGGTCTGAACGTCCGCGTGGTGATCGCTGGAGGCCGGCTGGTGCTGGGGCTGTCCCTGGGCAGGTGGGTTGTCCCTGGGCAGGCAGGTTGTCCATCCCCCCACGGCTGCCCGAAGCAAACCCTTCTGCAACGCCTGTCCAGCTGCCCCCCCCGACAGCCCCAGGAGCTCAGCCGTGCCAGGAAACTCCGGCTTTCCTGGAGCTCGGGGTCCAGCTGCGGTTTTCTGGGAAGCAATGGTCAGAAGAGAGCAGGACAGCGGGACGGGCTGCGGTTCATGGGGATGCTCCGGGTGCTGCCACGGCGTGTCCCTCAGTGACACAGCGCTGTGGGGCTGCGGCTGGGACAAAGCTGGGCAGGCTGGTGACGTCCTCTGCATCGTAACATTCACTCTGCAGCTGCTACCTTGAAATGTTCAATGTCTGTAAAACAGACATTTCATTTCCCGAGTCTGAGAATTTCACACCTGGCTGACGGTCTGGGGCGGATGGGTATCGCTGGCTTCCAGGACACGTTACAGCAGTGGGAAAGTTTTAGGAGATGGGAGGAAAAGTCCGTGTCAGTTTTCTAACAAGGAGAAGTGAGGTACCCTGGGTGATTGTGAGACTGTCAGCTTGACTCTGGTCCTGGGCGGCACTTGGAAATGTCTGAGGTTGGACATGAGCGATAAAGGGGTAACGGGGAGTGCTGTCGTTAATGCCAGTCAGGGTGTGACTGAGGGTTGGAAGCATTCCTTACGGTGTGGGGTTTGAGGATTTCAAGCCTTTAGCTTGTCAAAGAGGTAGGTTTAGAAGCAAAATTGGCAGAGCCTGTATGCAGCAATACAGAGAACAGGAACACACCCGAGGGCTCTTAATTCAATAGACAAAGATACAATAAGATTCAACAGAACAGAAAAGAGAAATCCAAAGTGGAAAGAAAGCACAGGTTTAAGCCGCAGAGATAGTGGTGTGATTGCAATGACAGATTAGGAGCTGTAGCAAATTCTCCAGAGCTCATGATCTCTCAGTCCAGACTGGATGCTGTTTGGAGCAGCTCTGCTCTCGCTGCCCGGGAGCTGGCTCCTTTCTCACGGTGAAGAGGGAGGGGAGCCAGGAGCTCCTGGGTGCCCTGTGCAGCGCTGACCCTTTTACAACCAAATAACAATTAGGTTAAGCTTTTATTTTCCTGGTTTCTTTTCCCTCTTGCAAGCGGGGCAGTGCTCCCTTTTGTGCTACAATATCGTGATCTCTCTACGGATGCCCGACTGGTCCCTCGCAGGGATCCGTGCCCACGGGCTGGGTGACGCTGGGCAATGGCCAGGGCTGGCGGTGGGACCCGCGAGCTCTGGCTGGTGCCTTGCCGTCTGATGTGCCGTTTGCTTTCCTTTCCCCACAGCACTGCTCTCTCCTTGGAGTCCTCTGATGTCGGCATCAGCGATGTAAGTCTCTTGTCCCAGTCTGGGCTCTCCCGGGCGTGCGGAGTGTTGGGGGAGGAGGGAGCCGCGCGGTCGCTGTGCGATGCTGTGATGTGTCCTGGCTGCGATGGATTCTGTCTGCTGATGGCCGTAGCTGTTAGCTGCTCTACTTTGTTTTACAAATTCATCTTTTGCTGCTTTTTATTTTTTCCTCTTCTTCTGCCCTTTCTAATAAGCCTGAAGTCTATGTGCTTGTTCCCCCTCCCTGGGCAAAGCTCCCGCAGAGCTCCAGCAGGAGTTTACCTGGTAGAAGGCTTCCCAAAGGAAGCACCAAATGCAGATGGGGGAAGAAAAGTACATTTGCTTTAAGGAAAAGAGGGACTGTTTGTTCTGTTGCTGTGTCAGTGGGAAGCGATGTC
>NW_010141330.1:4130-5063 GCF_000699245.1 Pterocles gutturalis | reverse complement strand
TCCCCCAGCCGCAGCGCCGGGCTGTGCTGGCCGCTGGCATGTCCCTGGCAGCGCCGCTCACGCTCTCGTTCCCTCCCTGCCGCAGGTCTCGGTGCTGAAGCCCCACTGCCGCAGGCTGCTGGTGGAATTGTTGCTGCCCCTCATCAACGGTAAGTGACCGGGGTGGCGGTAACACGGGGGTGCTTGGCTGAGGAGGGGAGAGGGGGGGTGCGTGATGGAAAGCTGGGGCAGGAGCGTCGGAGCGATTAGAGGTCCGCAGTCCCCGCTTGAGGCTGTGGGTAAAACCCCCAACGTTATTTTACACCATCCACCCCAGCTTCCGTCCCGAGGGCAACAGTCTGGGCCAGAGGATGCAGGGCAGCCAAAGAGCATCATGCCCAATCCATGCTGTGGTCCGTGCTGTGGTCCGTGCCACGCTCCGTGCTGTGGTCTGCGCTGCAGTTCGCACCTCTCCGGCATCTCTGTCCTGGGAGCAGCTTTGCCGTGGGGCGGGCACTGGGTCACCCCTCCCTGTCTGTCCCCTGCAGCTGCTCTGGACATCGGGATCCCTCTGCCCAACCTGCTGGGCATTCCCCTGATCAAGGCGGACGTGCAGATCGTGTCGGTGAGTGCTGGGAAGGGCTGTTCCCTCCTGCCAGGCGCTGGTGGGGGTCACCGGGGCTGTGGCTGCTGCTGGCCCCTGTGCTGGGACCCCACTGGGGGTGGTTTGGTGTGCAAGAGCCGTGGATTTTAAGCCTTGAAAGGCCAGAAAGGGTTGCCCTGTCTGACCTCCTTTGGGTCAGGACATATGCTGAGTCCTCCGTGCCCACGAGCGTTATCAAAGCAGGGAGGCGGCGAGCAGCGTCCAGGCCCCCGGGGCCAGCTCCCGGTCCCTCCCCAGGCTCTCTGTCCTTGCTGGAGCTCTGCGAGAGCTGCTCTGCTGTGGGTCTGGGG
>NW_010141330.1:1858-4116 GCF_000699245.1 Pterocles gutturalis | reverse complement strand
CATTCAAAGTGTCGTGAATTGCACCAAATTCCAGCCCTGTGCGTCCAGGAGAGGTCCCAGGGGAGGTGGGGAATCCTCCGACCCCTCCCAGATTGGGGCAGTGTGCCCTCGTTATTGCAACTTTGCCGGAGGATTTGGGCAAGAGGGTTTTCTGCTCGCCACGTGTTGCTGACGTCTCGCTGCTTGCACCTCTGCAGGGTCTGCTGGTGCTGGTCGTGTGAGCGGTGCAGGGCACGGAGGGGTCTCTGCACAGAGGAGGAGGAGGAGAGCCCAGCGAGGATGGAGCACCGGGATTGGCGTTATCTGCTTTTCTTTCTAAACTTGGTTCAAGATTTTTGATAACATTTCAGACACTTTAATGTTAATTGGCTTGTGTGAGTACCGAGGTGCTTGCACAGCCAGACCCCGTCAGGCAGCTCTGTACAAATATTTATTTAGAGAAATCAGCGGGATTTTGGGGTCATCGCTCTAGCAGCTGTGTGTGATGCTGCAGTGGAACTGTTCCGTTTGTTTTGAGGGAAAATTGTTCTGGATAGGAACGTGAACTGGCTGTGGGTGGCTTTCTCTGAGCTGTCCCCATCCACGTTGGCAGGGCACCAAGTGCTGAGCAGGAGCTGAGGATGCGTTTGTCGAGTAACTCCTTTTTCCTGCTTTTTTTAGTGCTTGGAACGAGGTTCTGGTTTCTGGTGCTTCTCGGGGAGAGTGTCTGTCCTGCCTCCTGCTGGGGGATCCGGTTCCTTTGTGACAACTGATATTCTGGAGTTTGGTTTGAAAACTTTTTCCACTCAAACTTGCTGAGAAAAAACCACTTGGATATTCGGTGGCCACTGCTGGGTAGGGCAACCTACTGAGCAGGTGCTAATCCACAAGCAGAAATCAGGATGAAATCGATTTTCCAGAGGTCGTGAAGCATTCCTGAATAAACCTGAAGGGGAAATGCCATTACCGGGTAACTGGGAGGTTTGGTAATGCTGGGGCACACCGTCTGCCTGCTCAGAGTGATGTGACAGTCCCTTGGTCTTGGCGCAGCACAGGGAGCAGAATTCAGGCATTTCCCATTTCAGAAAAGCAAATTCTTCTGCTTAAAAATATAAATTGATCTGAGATTTTAAATGGCCTCTCCAACGCTTGTTCCCTGCACCGGGTGTTGTCACTGGGGTGTCATTTATTGCGGGTGTCCCCGAGGTCTGTCACTGTTAGAGCTGCTGTCGCACGGGCAATGTGCGGGAGGAGTCCAGCACCCACCGGAGCTGGGCAGCGTCCTGTTCTGTCTGCAGGGAAGAGCAGTCCGGTATCTGCCGGGCTGGAGAGATTGGTCGAGTTTGGCTTCTGCATCTGTCCTTTGTGCCCCCGGGTTGGCGTGAAGGGCTCTGTTTGTGCGAGGCTTTGTTCTGGCTCCTGAGCAAACACCTTCTGTGTGGTAAGTAAAGGTTAGCCAGCTGTTTGTGCGCTCCCTTGGCCGGCGCACCTGTGTGCACTGGGGTTTGCTGGGGGGGGTTAATTCTGCTGCCACACTACGGAGCCATCTGGGGTTGTCCCTGTGTCACCGTCCCAGGGTCTGTGCGACCTCGGGAGGTGTGTACGGGGAGCTCGCTGCTGCAGAGCCGGGCAGGGGCTGCCCCAGCCGGGGGTCCCAGCACGGTGGGAAATCCTCTGGCGCATCTGGAAATGGTTTTTCCTCCCACGCCTGGCCTCTGCCGCATCATTCATCTCGTGGGGCTGAGCGGGGAGGAGCAGAGGAACCTTGGCAAAGGAAGGGCAGCACCTCCTCGGTGTCACTCGTTACTTCTCAACTCGTTCATGGAGTGCTCTGCGTTGCTGGGGAGTGAATCCAGAGCAAGCTGCAATTCATAAGGACAGTGGGCCAACGTGCTGGGGGGGCTGCAGACCCCCAGTCCCCGGGCAGCTCTGCCCCGAGCCGGCACCTGGCCCAGACGTGTGGGGCTGGGGGGGTGTGTGTGTGCAGCCCCTGTGACCCCAACCCTGTGCTGGAGCCCTGCAGCGAAGCCTAAAGCCAGAATATCTGCTGGCAAATCAATCCGTGTTTTTACTACTATAGCTTATTCCTTTTGGGAAACCGGTTTAAGATCTATGAGTCAAAGAAGAATGGCTGCAGCTCTACCAGGAAGCTTTTACTGGGAGCAGCTCCTGCTCTTGCCAACTCTGGGCATTAAAATCATTAGTCAGGTCCCCGAACTGGGCACAGAAACCTCCGGGGTTTTTTACTCCTTGTAATAAATCAACTCGGCTTGTTTTGT
>NW_010141330.1:404-1553 GCF_000699245.1 Pterocles gutturalis | reverse complement strand
GGCTGCAGCAGCCTGGTCCTAGCCCCCCTCCCCTTCTGGACACACAATTCTCCTGCTGCAGCTGCAGGTGTGTGCTGAGCCAGCGCAGAGCTCCGTCCGTCCGCGTGCCAACACCTCTCGCTCGGCATTTGTCACAAGTGCAGTTGTGCAAATATACCTGCCTTCCATCTAAAATTAGAAACCAGTGTGCAAACTGATCTTTTTTTTTTTCCTCCCCCTTCTTTCTGACCCTGGGAAAACCACCAACTGTAATGTTCCCATAGTAACACGAGAAATGGAGGAAAGGCAGAGGAAAGCTCTCTTGTTGGCAGGGGCCAGGTCGTTCTGCAGCGGAGGGGCACAGGGCTGCTTTGCACCCCTATAGATTAGTGGGATTTTTATGCTGCTTTAGTTAAATGTAAGGTCTGGACATCAGTGCTGGTACCAGTTCTTAGTGAGACAAAATTAATCTATCTTTAGGTACAAATCATAGAGGGGAAATAAGTCAATAGCCATACCAGAAAACGCAGGATGAAAGAGAAACGTTTAATTAGAGCACGGAGCATTCTTCCAACCCCTCCTCTCTGTGCAACACAAACACCGCGAGCAGGGCTGGAAGAGGAAGCTGCTAGAGCAATGCCGTTATCATCCTCGGTCTGGGAAGGTGTGGTTTTAGGAAGGCAAGAAGGAAGGTTTTCAACACTTCGAGCAGTGACAAAGCACAGAGCGTGGTTTCAGGGCCGGCAGCACAGTCCTGCCGCGGTTTCGCTCGACGCCGGCCGTCAGCCCAGGGCGCTCTGCTCCCCCATCCTCGCCCGCAGCTGGAGGTTGCAGGTGACCAGGACGTAGTCCTGAGGAGGGGGGAAAGGGGCTGAGTGCGGTGCAGGGGGCTCACGGAGGCTGCCCACGGCCCCTCGACACGTCTGCTGTTCGTGTCCGCGGGGAAAGAGAGGAACCGTCCCTCTCTAAAGCGCCGGAACGTGGCTCCGTGCGCTAACCGGCTGCCCTCTGTTCTGGAGCCAGGAGGGAAGCGTCGCTCCCGGGCTCCCTTTCAATCGAACACCCCAGGGAGCAATTGAAACGCCGTATTCCTACCTTGTGAATCACCACGTTGACATCCCTGTAGGTGAAGCTGGAGATGTGGGGCAGCAACACACCTTCACTCAGCAC
>NW_010141330.1:0-288 GCF_000699245.1 Pterocles gutturalis | reverse complement strand
CCAGCCCCCCCGCTCCTCACCGTTTATCTGAGCCGGCACCTCCTCACGGACCGTGGGCAGGAATAACTCCTCCAGCAGGGCAGCCTGCCAAGGGGAAATCCAGGGTCAGTGCGCATCCGGTGGGATGCTCGGGCAGAAGGAGGGCCCCCAGCCGCAGAGGGGTCCGGATGCTCACTGCACCTCCCCTGATCCCTCCCGGCCCTGCCTCTCCTTCTGCGAGCACCCGGAGTATTTCCCTGCTGATGACCCCCCGGGATGTTTCGGGGCAGGGTAAGCTGGCTGGGGGGG
>NW_010141329.1:77900-88363 GCF_000699245.1 Pterocles gutturalis | reverse complement strand
TGACTTGCTTCTTTCTCCACGAAGTTTTGGCTTTGTCTCATTGCTGCACACATGGGCTCTGGGACACCCAAGTGTTTGCTCCCAGATCTAGAAACCCCTTCTGAGGCATCACGTCTTGCATATGCCATAGAAATAATTCAAATAAAGCCATTGCTAATTCCATCAACCTGACACTTCTTTCATCCTCACAGTCCAGGAGGGCTTGACCTCCAGGTAAAGAACCCAAACACATCTCAGACAACTGGGTTTTCATATTACACAGTCCAGATCCATCTCTGCTGGATATTTCTATAGCCTGTGACAAGATTTTGACCTTTGTGCCATTGACAGAAACATCCAAGGAGATGCAAAGGAAGGGTTATCTTCTGAAATGTGGATTAAAACTAAGTCTTCAAGGAACACCAAGTGACCTGCTCTGCTGAAGCATGAAACGCCTTTGCTCCAAAGGCCCGTGGGGATTCTGAACAGACTTTATGAAACAGAGCGCTGGCTGTGGCCAGAGCTAATCCTGATGTGAACTCTGCCACTCAGACCTGCCTGAAATGAACCCGATTGCCCTCCTTTGTTGGGTGCAGAGCTGCAGGAGGACATTATAGCCCAGAGCTCCATCAGCAGGCGCTCACCTGGGGCTGTTCACATCTTTGTAAGGAGCTCAGTTCACCTCTTTGATTTTCTGTCTCCCTGGTCCTGTTTGCATCCTTGGCAGGGGCGTACACCCTGATATTTTCCCAATGTTTCAGTAAAAAAGATTCAGAGCAAGACTCCACGGTGAAGACACTGGGTTTTTCCATACACTCCACTCCCTGCACAGACACTGTCCCCTCTGATCACCGCTCCCAGGCTCACCCATCCAGCAGATTTTGGTGCCATTTTTCAAACTGGTGCTTTTGAATCTTCATCAATGGCCACGCCTAGAGGCCAGGAGGCATACACCCACTTCATCTTTTTGCTCGTTTTCTGGGTTTTTAGCAATATCTCCACAGCTCTACCCGACACGACACCCTCCTTTACTTCAGTTTGAGACAAAGAATTATTTTCAATCATAATTAACAATTTTCCCTTCTGCTCTCTCCAATGCCCTTTACCTTGTAGTTTTCCTGCCTAGTCCCAGGGCTCCCAGCACCACAGATGCCTCCCACTGCCAGGGGAGACCAAATTAGAGTTTGTCCTGTCTCATATGTTAGTGATAACTGTCAGGGGAGTCCTTGTTCCCATTGCAAGGAAGGCCATATGTTTGGCTCCCAAGCCAGAACAGCAGCAAAATGCTGCTGATAGCAGTAATTTTGGACTGAATGTATTTAATTCCTTTAGTCTTGTGAATAGGTACCCCCAGATAATCCCTTGTGCTCAGGCTGCATGTACTCACAGTCACTCTCATCTTAAAGAACTTGCAGATGGAAGCGGGCAAAGCCAGTGTGCAGGAGGAACTGCAGATCTCCATTTAGAGAGGAGCAAACTTCGTCGCATGTGAAATACAGGGTGGCCCAGCAGGGGTGAGGCTCAGCACTGGAATAACCAAAGTGTGGAGGCTCTTCCATGCAGTCGTGAGCAGGGTGAGCCCCAGTCCTGCCATGGCAGCTTTGCTGTCTCTGCACAGCATTGCACCCACTCCTGCTCCCAACTCAGCACCACACCTGCGGCTCTGTCCCACCTGGGATGCACGCGCAGTACCACACACCACATTTTTCACCTTTCTCAATCTTCTTCCTTTTATCTTTCCTCTTCTCCCCATCACCAATTGTCGTGGGTAAGGACTGAGCAGCAACCAAGTGCCACCGCACCTGGTTGCTCCCTTCTCCTGCCTTTCCCCCTCCCGGTAAGATGGGGAAAGAATAAAAAAAGGTGGAACCTTGTGAGTTGAGGTAATGACAGATTTTAATAATACAACATGAAAAAAAGAGAAGAGAATAATAAACAGGATTAAGAATGAACACACAATGGAAAGACCTCACCAGACCAAAACTGCACAAACCCCCCACCCCTCTCCCAGCTAGCTTCCCCTATATCCTGGGCATGACATCAGCATGGTATGGAATAGCCCTTTGGCTGTGCCCACCTCCCAGCTTCTGTGAAAATTAACCCTGTCCCAGCTGAACCCAGGGCACCAATCCACAGGTGGGAACCTTTGCCAGCCCCAGAAGCTCTCCTTGATGCACCTCTTCACCACCTGGTTCTAATGGTGTACATTATGAGACTATGAATATACAATTTAAAGGCATAGCACTAGCAAACTGCCCTGACAGTGCCGCTGAACAAGTTTTTGTGGTTTGTAACCACAGTTAGAGGCAAAACATTAGCTGAATATCTGCAACTGAAGCTGAGTGAACCAGTTCCAATGAAGCAAAGGTGGTTAAAACTAGTAAAGGTCATGGCAGGAGCGCATGATAGAGCATTTTTGAAAGGGAAACAGACCCTACAGATGGAAGGGAAGATTTGTACACTAGGATTTGGGTTTAACTTCTGCTTTACCCAAACTTTTTATTTATGTGAAATCGTGTTAGCAGGATGGCATGCATAATACGATAGAGCATGCAAAATCAGGGAGGCTCGCAGTGGCTGCATATAAGGAAGTGTGTTTTCTTCCTTGTCTCTAATGAAGCGTTAGCCTTGGCATGGCAGCGAGCAGTAAATGAATTAGCAATGCTACAATCATTTGTGAACATGCCTATCAAACTCAGTAAATTGTCAAGCACTGGGAGAATGAGACAGATGGGGCTATTCCACATTGTGCTACAAAGATTTGGAGACCTTGGGAATGTGATGGTGAGAGTGCTGCAGCAGAGCAGTCCCCACAGGACAGCCCAGCCCAGTGCTTCGTTTTGCTTAGGAGGGAACATCCCCAGCGTGCATACTGCTAAACAAGCCTGCCCCCACCTCCTAATTTAAAATTTCTGCCCCTCCAAGAAACCCGAGATTTAAACATGCATTCACTGATAGCTTTTTCTGAGTTGGAAGATTTTTTTTTTTCCTGATCAGCAGGAGCAGGATTATGCCCAACAGTGTGCAGTACCTGTAGGAACAGCTTCATCTGTCATTCCAAGGGCATAAAAGGAGCTCCCTTATCCCAGACGAATCAGGGGCTGAGATGACAGGCAGGATAGAGAGGGTTTTAAAACAGAACTGAGGTGAGTGGGGGGAAAAAAAAAAAAAAGGAGGTCTTTTTATTTTTTTTTTTTTTTGCCAATGAGGCAAGTTCAGGCTGACTCCATCCATCTTTACAGTGAATTCATTAAGCTTATTCTGTCTGGGATTAAAAAAGGTGGTGCTTTTTTAAAAGTTCAGAACAATAGGGACATTTTCCCTTGACATCTTCAGAACTAAATGCTTTGGTTTTTAACATTTGCTTAATTTAGGTTTTTTGGTGTAAAGAAAATGAAAAAAAAATCTCTGCAGCTAAGGCAAGTCATTTTGTCTGTCAACAATTTTACGTTACTTTCCAGTTTGACCAGTGAACTGAAATGACACAGCTGTTATTTGTC
The DNA here is from genome assembly GCF_000699245.1 of Pterocles gutturalis. Classification (NCBI taxonomy): domain Eukaryota; kingdom Metazoa; phylum Chordata; class Aves; order Pterocliformes; family Pteroclidae; genus Pterocles; species Pterocles gutturalis. The sequence continues at coordinate 84,884 of NW_010141329.1, read as the reverse complement.
TCGTGGGACTACCACCAACTACAGCTGTTGTACTGTGCCTAAAAGTTACTACTGGTCATCCTGAACTTTGCAGGACTCTTCCATGGTTGTCCTATAACTTAGAGACACTTTGAGTGTTTCTTTCCTTTATATACTTAGATGGGAGGCAATGGGAAAAGGCCAGGCTCGGGCTCAGTTCATGGCTTATTTTCTAGCACCATCTGAGTGTGAAAAATCCCAAGTCCCTTGAGGAGTAACCTAAGACCATCAATGCTCCATTCTCCTTGTTTTTATCCGAAACCGACTTTCTCACATCAAGCAGGGAGTCTTTCAACACTTTTGTGGCACAATTTTTCCTAACCAGGAAAAATAGAAATTAACCTCTTAGTTCTTTTTAACTGAAAGACAAGATCCGAGATAAAACATATAATCCTTGCCTTCTAAGGACTGAGACTAAAAGCACACCAGCTGTAGTGAACCTCTCAATCACATCCCGAGGAAGCAGCACAAGCAGAGGGCAGGCAGCAGGAGAGGAAGGGCTGGAGGATTTTCAGTGCTTTCCTTCGCTGCTGTCTGCAGCCGCATTTTCTCCTCTCTGTGGGGTGAACGCTGAGTGGGAGCACTGCGTGTGTTTGTGTGGGAAGGAGCTCTGCTCCCACCAAAGCTACTGGGAGTTAAGAGCACTGTCCTTGAAGCCCACCACAAAAAAGCTTTGAGAGACATCCCCAGCAGAGATGTGCAGTTTGTTACACGATTGTAACCATATGGTGATGCCATAAATCCAACACAAGTTTGTTTGCCTTGTCGAGAAGGACACAGCTGTCTTTTTTACACAAGTGACCCAATTTACTAAGGATTCGCTTGAGTTCTGACAGGCAGGAGTTATTTCCCTCCTAAGATGGGACTTCCATGACTAATGAAAGTGGAAACACACTCACATGCCCAGGAGAAGTAAAAAGAAAGGTTCAGGAGCATCGTGGTCTTTGCAATGACAAGAGCTTCATATACCATGTTGTACATTCTCTTCCTTAATGAATCGACTGGCTAAAAATGTTGTGCAGAACATAATGGAAAGTACTGAAGAAGAAACACCAAGCCTGAATGCCTTACTGCCACCTCCATCTCCAGTGGCTTTGAGTCCACCACTGCTCTGCCCTTGGGATTGTCCAGTATCTGAAGGCACCAAAATCCCTCCAGACTGCTCTTCATAGGATGTCGTATTGTTTTTCATGTCTAACAAAATGAGTGATGGGATGTGTCCTCCTAAGGGACCAATGGGGTCGAAAGCCATGGAATGAGTGGCAGCTGCTGGACGTGCAGCGACCCAGAGTAGGAGCATCCTGTGCCTCCACAGACACACCATGGCAAATGCCTTTGGTTTCTTTCTGCAACTGGGAAAGAAGGTGTTCTCAGACCTGTGGGGTCTGGTGGGTTCAGTTTCCCAGGCAGCAAAAATAAATAGCACACCTGGCTTTCTCACACACAAGTCGGAAAGCGGTACCACAGGACTGCAGCAGGACAACAGCTGCTCCAGGATTAAGACATAACCTTCCTAGCTGATGTAAGCAACCTTCCAATCTTCAATATTTCCAAGTGAGAGGTACCTCTGCTGTCCATCCTGCACCAAGGCACCTGGTCCTGGCTGCAGCACAGCCTCTTTTATCACAGAGGCACCGTCTATTATTAGACTACACAAAACAAGGCATCCCAAAGCCTCGGTCCTACTTTTAAGACTAAGAGGATGAGATATGCAGAGCAGAAATGACACAGGTCTAGACAGGTCCAGAAGAGGGTTGGCATCGGGGCTATCCAGGCCTGCTGGCACTAGGACTGGACACTGAGGAGCAGCAGCAGAGGAGTGACAAAGCTCACAGTTTGCCCATACACAGAGATCTGTATCCCTGAGTGCATGATGCAAAAACAAGAACGTGTCTGCTATTGACTCTGACCTGGTCAGTGGTAATGCGGACTTTGAAATGGGAGAGAAATCAGCAGAGCAGGGATGAACCACATTGTAGTGGTGACACGTTACACCATGAACAAAATTTGTTCTGGGACAAAGCTCATCATTAACAACTGTCTGTAATTTTCTCTTTCTGCAGTCTCAGCTCAGGCACTGAAACCTGGTTTCCAGAAAATAGCTATTATCTAAGCACTCTAAAAAGAGACCAAGGTGCTCTCACAACCCTTACACAAGCCCCTTTTCCAAAGTCATGGCCCCTATAATAAATCCTTCACGTTCCACAGTGTGTCTTCCCAAGACCAAACTTTCACTTATTGTTTATTAAAAAGAGCTTGAAAGCTATGAGAAACCTGCAGATGCCCCTTTCACTGTGGTGAACTCACTAACACGCAGATCCACGTCACACTGAATTGATGGGATGGCTTCCCAAGTTCCATGGACTCTGGACAGCCTCTTACTGAAGGGCTTAAGCAAATATTCTGCTTCTTCAAAATCCACTCTAAAAATTCTTGCCTTCCTAATGTTAAATTGTGAAGCTCAGGCCACTATTTATGGCTGGGATTCTTCATATATATAATCATACTTTATTGTTTTCTAATGAAATGCATGATCCAGTTAAATGAACATGAATAGAAGCAACAGTGCTGTAGACAAGAAAGCAGGAGGGATATATAATTAATGTGATCATTGGAAAAAAGCTGTGTGATATCATTCCATCAATTATCAGCCTCTAATAATTCTGTCACCAAGTAAATGGAAGCATTTTATCAATTAGCGCCAATCGTTTCCCCATAGAGAGCACTGAATACTGCTGAAACCCAAATCATAATTGCAGCAATATAAAAAGAAAAGGAGAGAAACACAGGACAAGTCTGAAGACAGCAACCCTCTGTGTTCCAGAGATAGTCACTTAACTACGCTCCATTGAAGGTAGTGAAAAGATTTGCAGCATAAAGCCTTGGCATAAAAGAGTCTTTGGGGGAGTAATCCAGTGATTTGGGTTCAGGAGACCAAACTTCATTTCCTCCCTGGCAGAGGTGTCTAGGTTGACTGTATCATGGTCTGTCCTGGACCATCCAGCTGCATTAGGCTTTAGAATCACGGAATCATAGAATCATAAAGGTTGGAAAAGACCTCAAGGATCATCAAGTCCAACCGTCAACCCAACACCACCCAACCCACTAACCCATGTCCCCAAGCACCACATCCACATGTTTCTTGAACCCCTCCAGGGATGGTGACTCCACCACTGCCCTGGGCAGCCTGTTCCAATGTTCACCCTGAGCAGCCTGTTCCAAAGCCTGATCATTCTTTCCGTGAAGAAATTTTTTCTAATATCCAGCCTAAACCTCCCCTGGTGCAACTTGAGGCTGTTTCCTCTTGTCCTATCACTTGTTACTTTAGAGAAGAGGCCAGCACCCACCTCACTGCCCCCTCCTTTCAGGTAGTTGTGGATAAGGGCTCCTCTCAGCCTCCTCCAGACTGAACAACCCCAGTTCCCTCAGTGGCTCCTCGGCTTTCACACCGTTTACTAGGTGTGAACACCTGCAGTTTCCAGTGACAGTGAGAGAAGGGTTCTTCTCTCTTCTCTCTAAATGACGAGGCACAGATACCTGACCTACCCAGCTAGGCTTCTCCTGAGTAAGTGGAAGCAAATACTTCCCTGAAGAGGCTTATCTGCCCTGTACACGATGTTCTTTGCTTCCTCTGTCGCCCACAACTAGCTTGATGCAACACCTGAATTGCAAGGTCTCATTCTGAACAGACATCCATCGTGGTGAAATTCACACTTGCATGGAGAAATCCTTGGGACCTTTTGTTCCAACTACTCCATCCTTGCAGCAAGGTCACAGAGACCAGGATCAGCTTGGCCACAGAGGACAGTGCACCTCTTGGGAGAAGAGGACCGTGCACAGACAGAGAGAGGAAGTAACAAGTGGGAATCTTACCGACTGGAAGTAAGATTTGGGAATCCATAATTGCATATCCAATGGACTTCACGTCCCACAGCAGGCATGGAGGGTCTGCAGCTGCTGTTCTCCGATATAGCCTGAAGTCAGGGTTAAGGAAGGACTGGAGCAATGTTTTAACGTGCTGGTGTGACTGTTGCCCCTGCAGAGGCTTTAAGCTCTTCATAGAGATGTTTGTGAGCACTCAGCAAGAAGCTGTCTACTCAGAGGGATTTTCTTTCCTCCTCTCAGGATGGGAGGCTGGTATTTGACTTCATTATCTCCTAACTTAAAGTTCAGGCCATCTGGCATCCCAGTGTGCAAACAATCTTGTAAATTAAAAGGAAAAATATGGTCATGATTTCCTTATGGCTACAGACATGCAAGCTATTAAATAACTGGTGATGCGCAGAATGTACTTGGAAAGAAAGAAAGTTGGTTCCCAACATCCCACCCCCAGCATGTACAAAATTTTATGAATGAAGGTGACTTGAAATATAGCTGACCTTCTTCCTTTCTGGTATGTTGTCCTTCACTGACTTATTCCATGGGCTACTGATCCTCCTCAAGCTGGATACTCAAACAGTCATAATTTTGTAGAACTGTCCTTAGGGTTTTATGCCAGCCTTTTGAGATAATTTCCAACAGGTTCACTCTTCACCTCAGTCCAGGGGCTAATTTTGCTCTTTTTTTGCTGAACCCACAAAACTTTTCCCACTTCATTTTCTTTAACTAATCTGGAAAACTTTCTTCATAAAAGCTTTTAAATTACCACTCTCTTCACTCCTTTCTTCAAAGTCCTACGTAGTATATTTGGTGCCATGCTGCATTTTTCACGAGACTCCTATTTTATTTAAGAGCATTAGCAATTTCAAAAGATATAAAGATGAAAGATCCTTGCATGTTTTAATGAACCTCAAAATGAGTTTTAGAACAATTTGATTAGAAAGCTCTCAAAACCTCAAGCGTTCCCTTGGGACTGAGCCATAATGAAGGGAATAATTAACAAGATCAAATTTTAAAATTACTTATTCCATAAATATATGTTTTACTCCTGGTACTTGGAGCCAGAGCCAAATAGGTAAAGGTCTGGAGAAGTGGAACAAGGCTAAGAACACACAAAGAAATGAAAGTACAGACGCTTTGCCTCCAAGGTAAAAATAAAATAAGATGGTAAGAAAGAAAAGAATAGCTTTGTGCAAAATCAAAAGTGAGCTTGAGAGGAGGGGAGCATCCCACCTTGACCATGTGCTGAGGATGCAAACAGCTTGAGAAGAGGTCCTGGCAGCTCTGCTGGCACAGCTGGAGCAGGGAAAGGCAGCACACCACAAGGAGCAGGCTGCACGCAGGAATTTCACTTGCTCTCTGTGAGATTAGCCATTCCTCTAAGTATTAAAATGCCCCTTTCTACTAAGCTGTTGAATGTGTCACGAATGACAGCAGGTACTAGGATTCTAATAAAAAGCTGCCTTGGAGGAACTGCAGTTTCCCCTTTGCTTTCCCATTGAAACCTCTTAGAAATTCTGACCTGCAGCCACCATGCAAAGATGCAGCAGCTCCGGCACTGCCTGAGCAGCACAACGTCATGGAAGAGCTCCATCCCCTGGGCCTGAGACTGCATCTCCATTGCTGATCTGCGGTATCATCCCCATCCCTTCGGAAGCGTTTTGCATGGATTGCTAACTGTGCCGCTACCCTGGCTGCATACAAACCACCTTCCTGATAAACAGCAGCCCAACCTGACACTTCTGCTGGTTGCTTGGGAGATAAAGCCCACCAGAGTGTATGTTTGTTTCGTAGCTTCTTGATGCTCTGATAGAGATTAATCAATCACACCAACTCTTCAGCTTGCTCTGTAATTTAACCATTTGCAGAGTTGTGTGCTACTGCTGTCTATTTTCTGCCTGGTTAAATGATCTTCTGCAGTCCAAGTCACCTGTAGCTTAATGCGCTTCCTGAGCTTTATGGCATCAATTATTAATATTTTTTACTGTCTTTTCAATGGTTTGCTGCCTTGCTATCCAGCTGATGGTGCTGGATAGACTGTTAATGACTTGCATGCCTCTATACTGGAACAACCAGACTGTGTTTCCAGCTCTTCAGAAATCCACGTGTAGCTCCAGGCTGGGGTTATGTCCTGTGCTCAGCAACAAGGTTGCTCTGGCACAAGAGTTGCTGCGTGTTGGGAGTCCCTAGCCATGGGAGGGGAGGGAGCTGGCAGGATATACAGGAATCGGTCTCACTCGTCAGCCTTGCTCCACACCAAGTGCAGGTCTGTCCTGCAAATAAGCCCTGGTCACAGCTCAGCTGGGAATTATTCCCAGAATTTCTCCTCTATGGAGCTCCAGGGTATGCATGTGGCTATTCCCAACTGTAGGTATCTGTCATGTGGCTGCTAGAGTCGGGTGAACTGACCACCCTGGATCCTGGAAGGGTCCTGAACACAGCTTCCAAGGGAGGGTATCATCCTTAGAGGCAAAAGGAAAATTGTTTCCCCTTGTCTTATTCTACTTTTACGATATTCTGTTTCTCTTATCACTGTTCTTCTTGGCACCTCCTACCCTTGCTGCCGGCAAGGGCGACCTCTCTGCTTGCAGCCTCCCCAGCCCCGTGTGCCTTGTGTCCTGGGTTCAGCTGGGACAGGGTTAATTTTCACAGAAGCTGGGAGGTGGGCACAGCCAAAGGGCTATTCCATACCATGCTGATGTCATGCCCAGGATATAGGGGAAGCCAGCAGGGAGAGGGGTGGGGGGTTTGTGCGGTGTTTTGGTGTGGTGAGGTCTTTCCATTGTGTGTTCATTCTGTAATCCTGTTTGTTATTCTCTTCTCTTTTTCTCGTGTTGTATTATTAAAATCTGTCGTTACCTCAACTCACGAGGTTCCACCTTTTTTTATTTTCCCCCCAGGGAGGGGGAAAGGCAGGAGAAGGGAGCAACCACGTGGCACGCGGTGGCATGCGGTTGCTGCTCGCTCCTTACCCACGACACCCTGTTATTAAGCACGCTGGACAGAATTTTGCCCATTAATAATTTCCTTCCATTGCACACAAAGTCAGGCTGAATACTCTTAGGAAGACAGAAATTTCTCCCTCCC
>NW_010141329.1:73127-77886 GCF_000699245.1 Pterocles gutturalis | reverse complement strand
TGGCACTTTGCTAAGCCACCCAGAGAAAACCGCACAGCAGCAGGACACACAGCTGGGAAAGACACAGGGGCCAGCCTGCATGGCTAAGCCTCAGAAGTGAGTGAAAAATTATATTTCCTAGGAATTAGAGTGGAGTTGGTCCAGTCCTGGAACTGACTGAAAATATAGGTCTGGCTATCGCTGTTCCTAGCGCATCACCAATGACCTTCCTGCAGCCTTCCAGCCAGGGCTGTGACAATTGCCTCTTGCCAGTGATTGACTTTGACAAAGAAAAAATTATTCCTGCTTCCTGGGGCCTAAGGGAACTTCTTCTTAGTAGCATACTGGCACCTGCATGCACGTAGCACAGATTTGTGAGAAAAATGTAAAAGAGAATAGTTCAGCTACAGTCCTCCCTCACTGGGACTGCTTCATGTAGACAAAAAAGAGGCAGCTTCAAAAATAGGATGATCAGTTTCTGACATAAAAAGGCACCCAGCTCCATCCCGAGTTGTGCATAAAATTATCCCCCCCCCCCTTATCTTTCGCTACCCTGCTTTCTCATCAGAAAAATCTCACCCCAGGCTATTTTGAAGCTCCAATGTGTTGCTTTTCATTCATAGTTTTCAATCTACTACTGAAACATGTGCACTTCTGAAACTTCATATCTGAAATGTGTGAACCGCTTTCCACCAAAAGGAAAGCCCGAATTTCTGAGGACCATTTCCATTTGTCCTGTTCTGAGGTGAAGTAGTAAGGAGAATGCCCAAGGCATTCACAACACAGGGGAAATGTCACAGAATTAAGCAGTGTGCAGGAACATGTCATGATGAGCTCTAAACTGCCGTGCAACAGTTATGACTTCCCCTAAGAGGAGTGGGTGTGAATTTGTTGATCTGCCATGAACAGGGGAAGAAGATACGAATGTGTGTATCTTCATTCCTTGGGGTGCCGCAGGAGATGGGACAGCGCAGGGACCGCAAGCCCTGCAAAGGGACAGGCTCTGGACGGTATTGCTTTGAAGACATCCATGAGACCAGAATGGTTCCAGAGAGCATTGAGGACTCGAGCAGAAAGTCCCATCACAGCCCTTGTGGAAGCCTTCTGCTGGCTCATTTATGTGGACTCTGGTCCCTCGGGTCCAAGAGGTTCCCTCTGACGTGGAGCTCTGCAGGACAGCGGAGGAGCAGGGCTTCTGAGGACTGAGATCTTAAATGGGGATGTAAAGACAAGGAGAAAGATAAAAAAGCCTCCTGCTCTGGAACCCCAAATCACCACTGAGAGCAGCCTGGGAGAGCACTGAGTGAGGAACAGAAAGAAAACTGAGGAGGGAAGCCTGGGAAAGCTTTGAGGAGGTAAAAATGAGAGGGAGGAAGGAGCTGCCATGCAGAAAAACTGCAAGGTGCCAGAGTTGAAGATTCCAGGGACCAAAGCCTTACTTCTGCCACTGGAGATCTTGGACAGGTTTCACCCGCTCTCGTGTGTTTCTCCCCACCAGCCGCGTGGTTGGACTGCGTGTTCTCCAGGCTGGGGTGCGATCTCTGCTGTGCATGGCCAGTGCCCAGCCCAGTCCCGGGTGGTCCCTCCATGTCACAGTGACCGTAATAATTCCCCTACACACATCTCCTCCGGGCTCAGCCAGCTGAGCACATTGGGAGGGGACCTACATGGGATTTCTTCTGGTGTGAGCTTGTTAAATGAGGCATTCGAGTTTCATAGATGTTTTTCTTTTCCTGAGGACACAAGATGAGGAGGAACACAATGCCTGTGTTAGGAGGGGTTGACATTTCAGCCTGCCGCTTTCCAGGTCTCAGAAACACTTGGGGGACGTTTCTACACAGCATGTGCTGGTCCTCGACACCAATCCATTTCCTTAAACTGCATCATTCTCTGCCTAATGCATCAAAAATACTTTTTTTAGTGATTTAAAAGGAATGGTCTAAAATGCAGGACTATTTATGTTACAGTAACCATAGTCTAGAATAAGCAATGTTGCAAAGAGATTGCACAGATTATAAGGCATGTAATCATCTTTAACCTTTCCTGCCTGTTAAATTGGTTCATTTCCTTTCATTCATGTATCTGAATTACTTTTATGTAAATATATACTTTTCTTGGCTTCTTTTCGTGCTTTTTTTTGTTTAAAAAAAAAAAAAGCAGCAATTAAAGAATGGTGAAGACATTACTAAGTAGATCCTATGATGGTTTCCCTTCAGAAAGGAAAGTGTTATCAGTGTGTGATTCAAGGGACTTCAGCTACAATATCTCAGAGAGGGAATTAAATGTTTTGTAAGCTACTCTTATTAAATTTCCTGAATCTCCTTTTAAATCCCCAGCATTTCAGCTTCAGAAAAGGGTGGAGTGTGAGTACTGCACAAGGCAAGAGAAAGCCGGTTCAGCCCAAGGCTGTGCTATCCTCAATGTGTTTGGAGCAGGCAGAGCCCCTGGGGGTGACAAAGCAGTCAGTGTGAAGGCAGGGAGTTTCAAGAAGAAAAAGCAAGAATTTGGGGACCTTCCTGATTTCCAGTAGCAGCCCTCAGGGAACGGGGCAATTTAACCACTGGTTTGGCTGGGAGAAGGACAGTGTGGAGGAAGCAGTCCCTCAGTTCAGACAATGGGAGAGCGTGAGGCTGCTCACAATACCTGTTGGCATGGCCAGAAACAGGCACTGGGGTGGCCTCGCGCCCATATCCAGCACCTGGCAATAGTGCTACCTGTTCAACGGGACCTGAGGGGACAAGGACCTGGGCTGCCCCCTCTCCACCCTTAGACCTCATGATGCTCTTTGGTTGATGCCAGCACTGACGGTGCTGTTTGGTACAGGCTCCAAAACATACTTCATCACCTTCCTCCCTCTGAGAGGGCCTCCGGATCCTGCTGTCTGGTGTCACTTTGGCCGTGAGCTCCAGTGGCAGCTGCAGCCAGCGCCTGCAGTGGGTGTGCTGGTTGCTTGCTGAACTCTGGGCATCTCTGCTGGAGGCTAGAAACTGCAGCAAGGGCTGCTTTCGCCTTCCTCCCCGAGACAATCCAGCTCCCTTTTACCATCACTGGTGACCTCCAGATGACCACGGTTTCCCCTTCCTATGCTGCTGCTTTTCCTTGCTTTGAAGAGGGACCATCTCCTGACATGAATACAAAGTCCTTTTAGCTTTGAGGACTCAGAACCAGGTGAATAAATGCAGACACCTTCCTTGCCTTTCCCTCTGGCTGCCATCAGAGATCTGGGCAGCTGCTACCCCTGTACGCGAACCCTGGGATTTCTTGCAGGGCTGTGCTGCACAGGGCTTGCTGAGGGAAAGCCCAGTGGACGTGCCATTCAGGGCTCTGCGCATTGGTGTCACGAGTGCCATATGTTTGCTGACAGCTGCGTCTGCTGCTCTGTAGCCGTGTGTCCTTCCTCTTCTCCACACCCATATCTTCAGCACCTCCTGGGCTAAGTGAATCCCCTGGAAGACCCTATCAGTGTGATCAGAGATGCCCAGAGGCAGGAAGACTCTCATTGAAAAATGACCATATGAGAGTGTTGTGGGTATTAGGACACATACACAGTGCTCCTTCTCCCTGTGGCAGAACCATTTGCCTTTGCCTGAGCTTTCGGAAATTTTCAAGTGTTTCTCTCATGAATGCAGACCCTGCTCCCTAGAGCTGGTAGAACCTGGTGGGATGCTGCTCTGCCCAGCAAGATGCTAAGGCAGCCCTATGCTAGACACAGAGGAAGAATGAAATTGTGAAGAGAAGGGAAAAGAGGTTTTCCCCAAACTGGCCAGAAATGTGCTGTTTGCAGAGACAGCAGCTGGGCACTGCTAATTCTTCACCTGACTTCTTCAAGCACTGTTCCCTACTGACATAACGGAAAGGCTCCTGAGGATGAGACAGAGAAGCGAACAAAGGCTTTACACTGTTCCCCACACCTCCTCCCTGATGAACACTCATTTATCACTAGCGTTAGTGTCCAGGCTGCTTGTCAGCCCGGGATGAACCTGATGAATCCTGCGCTGGCCACACTCTGGGTACAGTGGGGACAGGAACAGTGTTAACCCTGAAATTTCAGAAATGTCTCAGGAAGTATCCTGGGATGTGTGGTGTTAAATCTCAGCTCCCACTTTCCTGATACCTGCAATCTTCTTTCCAGCCTCCTCCACAGCTGGGAATGATCCAGCACCCTCCCTCCTTTTGACTGCAAGAGGACCTGGAACTGTCACCTTAGCCAAGGCCACCACTTCTTTACACCGGCAGGGCTGACAGGTCCTAGGGTCTGCAGCATCCCTTAGAGACTTCCATTGGCAGACAGGAGGGCATCAGTGTGGGCAGGGCAGAACTATTTGCAGTCCTAATTAAAGACCTTGTTCACCACTGACAGCTGCCCAGAACCTCTTCTGTGCAGATACACCCATTAGAAATGCTAAGTTTGCGTCCTAAGAGCAGGTCCTGGCACTTATTCCCAAGAGGTCCCAGGAAAGGTTTGGTGAATGTCACAGTGAATCCACGCCGTGTCATCAGATCCCCAGGGCGGCAAGATCCATCCTGATGATGTGCTCCTGGAATAAGGGGGCTCGCCTTAAACCGCTGAAGATGCTCAGACGGGAAGCTGGCGATCAGTCCCCCATTATTTTAGGGCACAGCTCCTTTCTCTCTGTAGTCCACACAGCTCTATTTTCTGACTCACTGTTGCCATTAGCAGATAACAGATGTTCTTCAGCCCCAGTGTTATGTCAATGCTGATTTATGGGGTTGATTGGGAAGCTGCACTGCAAGAAGTTCTCTACATGGGCTCACCCTG
>NW_010141329.1:50328-73096 GCF_000699245.1 Pterocles gutturalis | reverse complement strand
GGAATGCAGGGTCTCTAAAATCGTGAATGACAAAGGAGGAAGTGAAAACAGATTATTCACACTCTGTCAAAGCGCAGACGTGAGAGGCTACCCGAGGAAATGATCATTTCAGCAAGATTAAAGAAAACAGAAGGAAGTATTTTTTCATGTAGTGCCTAATTAAACTGTGGAATTCATTGCCATAGGAAGGAAAAAAAAGAGTAAAAAAAAAAAGTAGGAAATTCCAAAGCAGATTAGACAGGTAAATAACCACACGGCAGTCCAGGTACAATGTCAGGTGTAGAAATCTCTAAATGCCTCACTATTGGGTGTATTAGGAGGAGTGTGGAGAGAGAGAAAAGAGAATTCTGTGCTTTCATGAGTCCCACACTTTTTTTCAAAGCTCTCTTGTCAGAGAGGAGATATGGAGCTGGATGGGATGGGACAGGTCTGTAGTAGACGTCTGACCAAGGAGAACCACTCCGGTGCTGCTAGGGAGCAGGGATACAGGGAGTTTACAAAAAGAGAAATGTTTCCTGTAATACTTCAGGAAAACTCGGGTTTCTGGGTGGGTGGTTTGTGCTGACAGCAACAGATCTAAATTTGATGATAATTTCTATATAGAAATCACAGACCTGAAATTACCTTATGCTCACACTCTGGTGTATACGTGATCCACATTATATCCAGAAGAGAGTCACCTACATACAGTAAGCTTGTAGAAATAGGAATGTGATGATTGTGTCTTGACATCCACTGATGGGTTGAAGTGGAGACTTTCAGAGCTAAAGGACACAGGTTTGAGCAGGGCCCACGATGAGGTCGTGGGGCACTGGAGACACTGCTGAGGGCCAGGAGCCCCACATCAGCGGTGCCGCCCTTGTCAACCCTCATCGGTACCAGCAGGGATGGTAACGCAGCCGGGTGGACAAAGCACCGTTTAGACAATGTTATCTGAACCGTGTTTTGTTTTGGTCACCAAATCGTCTCATCCAGTCACCACTGAAACAACAGAGTCCTTCTGGGTGCTCAGGTCTCCTAACCAGGCAGGAATTTGGAAATACAAAATCCACTCAACTGTAGTAGAGGAAAGCCTGATACTGTTTCCTAAATTGTAATGTGGAAATGGTCAATAGGGCCATCGAATAGGTGTTCCTTTTCTACACAAGCACTTCCTCCAGCCTTGGCTTACAATGTTCATGCACCTCCCTGAAGCTCCTCTCATGGAGCAACCCACCCTCCAGCCCCACCAGCCCCCCGTGTCCCCCGTGCTTCACTGTCACACACTCAGGACAGAGGAAAATGAGAGAGAACTCTGCTTTTTCATGTGATAGTTTGCTGGATGATAGGAACTATCCCTGTCACTGCAGAGGATATTTGCAATAAACAATTTTTGCTACTCTTCAATAGCTAAGCCAAAACCACCTAATCAATATCTCTGGCTGGGACTTGCTTAATAGCTCATGAAGCCATGTGTCATTATTGTCATACAAGCCAACGTGGACAGTGTCATTTTGATAACAATAATCACAGAATATGTATGAATTCCACTGAAGCACCTCACTAATAAATATCTCCAGGTTGGAAAGTAAATCACAGAGCAGAGAGACAGACAAGTGGATATTTAAAATAGTCCCAAACGTACTTAACAGTCTCCGAGCACTGCAACAGCCCTCGAATGGATGGTTATAAAGAAACAAGAAGTAATTAGGGGCTGTCATGATGGGCTGAGGAAACAAGAGCACATTCCAGCGGCTGGCTGTCCTGCATTGGAGACATGCAGATTTTAATTGATTTTGCACATATTGGTACAGATTCACTGTTCTGATCACTGAGATGCTTCCAACAACGGCCGGTTTGGGACTCTGCCTATCAATACCCGCGCAGACGGCAGCCTGGCTGTGTGCTGAGGAGCCGGTTGGACTCTGAGGCTGGACTCATTCACCCAAACACCAAACTGCTGCCAGCAGCTTGCACAGCGAAAGAGAGCTGCTTTCTGTTCGAGTTGTCAGTGTCCATCTGTGTTTCTGATGGTTGGTGTTGGGAGGACGGGGAATGGGTGGAAAGCCAAACTTTCTGAATAACGGAGCTGAAGTCTATTTCCATTCCCACCAGAGGACACTGGCAGGGCGCTGGGCAGAGAGAGGGACAGAGCAAACCCCTCTGGCTGTAGGGATTCAGCAGCAATGGGGGTGAGTAAAGGAGATGGAACCAGCCTCTTCTTTTCACTGCTCAGTGAAAGGACAAAATAAAATGAATATAAAACTGAAATGCCATTGAACTTCCATTTAAACACAAGAAAAGCTCTTATTCTCATCACATCCCAAACCCAGCTGGACACAGTCCCGGGAAATCTGCACGAGGTGAACCCGCACTGAGCAATGGGGTGAGACCAGGTGGCCTCCAGAGGTGCCTCTAGTCCCAGTGATGCTGTGGCTGGCAGGAGGGAGATAGCTATGAATAAATAATAACTATCATAGGGTGATGCTGAGTTTATCTTGAGTTTCTTCCAGAGAAGCCATATTCTCCTCTCCCACTGCATGTAACCGGGAGACACCTGCATTGGTCACTGGGGCTGGATGAGGAGCAAACTCTCCCTTCCCCGTTCCCTCTTATCTCCCACTTCTTTAAGATCAGTTACTCCATTTATCATCTGACAGCTGAGATTCAGGATTTCGGAGTGCAATACCTCAGAGCAGCAGTGCCAGATAACAGAGCTGTGGAATTTTCCTAGCAGTCTGAAGCCCTACTTGGCAGCCCTTGGGGAGGCAATCCAGACAAACCCCCCATGCTCTGTGTTGCTCTGTGCCCGGGTTCTGTGCTGGCTATATGAAAAGAAGAAAAAGAAAAAAAAAAAAAAAAAGGAAAGGGAAAAAAAAGCCCAGAAGGAGATGGAGGTGGGGCTATGGAAAGCTTCACATGCTTACCAAGCTCAGCCCTTGCTTAGATGCAGACTCTAACCTAAATTAATAGATCCTCTGGGGTCTGCAAAACTGGGATAATATTTTGCAAGAATAGCTCTCCCCTGCTCCTTACCCTCCAGTATGATGAAGACAAAATGCCTTCATTATTGCAGCATTTAACAGTGTGCAGTGTTTGTGAAGAGGCTGGAGGATGTGAAGGAATCCAAACCAATTACATTAATCTCACAGCAAATAAAGCTGCAAATATTTACCTTCACTACACTGCCTTATCTTATTGGACAAGCTCTTGAATTAATCTAAATCCAGTCCTTTAACCTTGCCAGATGGATTGTTCTCTCTGACATCAGGAGGTCACCTAGACTTTACAGTTGGTCTCCACAGGCAGACATGAGCTCATCTGTAAATTGCACTTTGGGCATATAAGTCTTATTTAAATCTCCTCCATCTATTCGAGTCCTTGTAAGAGAAGCTTGCCTTGCCTCCATCTAGTTGCTTGGTGTTTCTGTCTGATATTGCAGTGCAAAAGGCACGCAGAACAACCCAACCAAAGGATTAACAAGCAATAGAGTGACATTTAGATTTTTTGCAAGATTTTCCTGGAGTGATGTCAGTTCACCACTATGAAAGCTTTCGTCACAGGAACCTGCTGATATAGGCAAAGCTCTCGTTTAAACAATATCCCTCAGGAAGGTCCTTATTCTGCTACAAATAAACCTGATCTGGAAAGCTCAGGCTTTTTCTTTTCCCTCATGTGACGCTAAATTCAGTGCTTTGAGGTGTGGCTGCAGCAAATACACAGAAGCAGCAAGCACTAGAGGTGTGAGCAGCAAAGGGACTTGTGGTGCCTGTGGGACAGGAGCACTTAGGACAAGCTAGGGATGGCCAAGCTTGGTCTGTTGTGTGAAATAGCCAAACTGATTTATTGTTTTCCTGACACCTCTCAGTTCTCTTTTCCATGACAACCCCTTTTCAAATTGCATCGCCTTCACCTTTACCGATACATATAATCCCAGTTCTCGGAGCTCATTTTATCCTCCTGACCTGCAGTGGCTAGAGTTATTCCTATCAGCCTTGCCTGACTGGCAAACCAGTAAATATAATTTTTCCCATTACCAGTGAATTTCCATTACCAGTCCCCAAGCTTTCATTTGATCTTCCAGCACGGAGTCTCGGCACCCGTCTGGATTTGCCTCTGTCTGAGCTGGCTTAGTCCAGCTCTTAGAACAGTGCAGTGACTACGACTTAGTAAACGTACCCTGGGTTAGCTCTGCTCAGGGACCAGTCTGTGACAACGGCCTGATGAAGACAGGTAGCCCCTGGTGACACACAACAGCCCTTGGTGGTACTGGAGCACAGGAAGGCTCCTGGGCAGCTGCCAGGCTTTAGCTGGGAGCTGATGGGGAGGAAGTAGGTTGTCATGAGAAAAATGTATAAAAATAGCCAGAAGAAGACCCAAAATGAGGAGGGAGAAACTGCCACCATCAACGCTGAACTCCTCCCAGAGAAGGACTAAGGATGCCAATGACGTCTATAACCTCTCCTGTTCCTTTTCTTCGGGAAAGCAGGAACTGTTGATTTTAGGACCCAGACGGAGATGGGAAGGGTGAGCACAACCCTAGAGGACAGAGGTACAGACCAGGGAGCTTCTGCACAATGGTTTTAACTGTTTTATTAATAGACTTTTCTCTACTATTTAGACAATTTGGACAATTAAAACACCAATTCAGAAGGATGCATTCTGAGCTCCATGTTTGCATAGCAAGCTCCTTTTGCCCATAACAATGTTTGAGTGCGATACTGCTCTGTCTGTGATTTCAAACTGCACAGAAGTGTGCAGGTGTGTCTGGCAATTGCTAGGATGGCCTTTGGCGATACCCAGTGGGGTACATTCACAGGACAGGCCTTCGCGTACAGCTGCCTCAAGCCCATCAGCACAAGTTGTTCTGAAAGTTGTTCCCTGAAGGTATGGGAATCTAGGAATTTACTGAAGTTCAGCTCTCTGTCACGCTTTGTTTGTCATCCTGTAACCCCTGCAGGGTTTCTTAGTTACTCCGTGTAAACACTTTCAACCTACAGATACAGAAAATTTGTGGTTTATTTTCTGAACTTCCACTCCCTACACCTTGGAATAGCATTTTGCTGACAGCCGTCCCAAAGCAGAAGAGGGAAAAAATTGCAATAACTCTCCCGGGCCTGCACTGCAGAAAGATGCACCCACTGGCTGATGGAAGCAGTGACACATGGCTTAACCAGCCGTGGCACACTTTGAGTGCCTTCCCGTGGCCTCCTGAGCTCCTCTTAAGCCGCCTGCTTCTCTCTGCGCATGCAGGTTGAACTGGGATTTAAGTGGGCAGGAGGTAGATACCTGAGCAGGCAGCATGGAGGTGTCTATAAGAAATCAGGAAGAAAGTTTTGTGTTTCCAGGAGAAGATGTTGACTGAACTTAGAGTCTTCCTTCATGAGTTCATGCTGAGGAGATGGTATTTGGTCTCAACAGTCAACCAAATACGAACTCAGCTCTTCCACAAGCCCCAGGTGTTTAAAAGGTGCTATACAACACCTCCTTCCCTTCCATTTAGGCTAATTATAGTGAAACTAGATAATTTTAAGTGAACAAATCCATTCTCTTGACATTTTATAGCCCATACCAGTTTATTCCCCTCATAAATTAAACTTACACACCAGAAATTACACAAGTTCTCTGAGTATCGTGTGAGTTTCTACCAAATAGATCCAGATGTGAAAGGAACTGGAAGAAAACCAGCCATCTCCTGCTCAGGAACCATTCTGCTCTGTTCCTTCCTTGGCACAGGGTCCTGGGCAGCACGTCCCAATGCACACTGCTCCCTTGGTGTAGCGGGTACTGTATGAGAACGGGCCAGTGCACACAGTCGTGCCCCCTGCTCTGAGAGCATACCCTGGTGGAGAGGACACACTTCTAGTGAGAAATGCGAGCTAAGCTACTGAATTTATTGAAGCAGAAGAACTGTGAGTCAAATACAGTCTGCAGACTACCACACAGGGGGAGAACTTGGTAGTGGGGATGCACCTTTGTCAAGTAGAAAAAGGCTGCACAGAAGCCAGGGACTGGAACCTGGAACCAGACATAACTCTACAAGTATGGCACAAATATACACAAGTGAAGGAGACTCATCGCTGGAATAAATCATCTTGGCATGTTGTTGAGTCTCCATCAGATGAAGCCTTTAAATCGAAACCAGATATTCTTACAAAACAGCTGTCCTGACTCCAGCAAAGCTACAGCATTGTTGCAGACATTCCAAGGAGAGATATCTCTGGTTAGAATACAAGATTTCAGACTCCATGGTGAGTGTGGTCCCTCTGGCCTCCTGGTAGGCAGCGCCTGGAAATGCTGATCAAGCGGAACTCCAGCTGAAGTGGAAGAGGTTCAGGAGGAGTCAGTTCCCAGTACAGCTCACCCAGCCCTCGAGGACAGCCTGACAGCACGATGGTGCTGAGGTTTCTGGAAGGAGCACAGGGAGCTTTGAACTATTTGATTTATTATTTCATTTATTTCCCCAAGGCACTGGGTGAGGACTTTGAACTAAAGAGCAATCATTGCTCCCAGCTCTCCTCCCTCAGAGGTTTCAGCGCTAGGTAGCCTCACTGACTTCACTTAGGCTACTGTGATCTATCAAAGCAGTTAGTCCTCCATCCCAGGGTGACTGCATCCCATTACCTTGCCCAAAGACCGAGATTACAGCACATCTCACAGGGTACTGCAATGTCTCCTTTTCAGAAGGAGGTTTCCCCTGGTCTACAAGTAGCTATTAAATACTGTAGTCCAAGTATGATCGCCAATGCAGGAAGATGCTGAACTGCTTTCTGCTGCTACCAGAGAGTTTCTCTTCATACTGTGTTTATAAGTATCTGCCAGGAAGCCTTTGCCTCTTGTGTGGTTCCCTGGACAACTGTCCCTCCGTTACACCATTGCAAGGAGAAGCTGCCAGGGCTGCAGGCAGAAGACTGGGGCTGCAGTTCCTGACCAGGATTTGGAAAACAGCTGGACATCACACGAGAAATGGCTGGACGTGAGGGGTACTGGGGGAGACGCGACAAAACTGACAGATAGCCCTGGGAAGAATGGTTGGGTTTCATGGATGGCTAAGGGGGAATGATATTAGAAATGACCAGACTTCACAGGTAACCTGAGGAGAGTCTTGGGGAGCTTTTGGGCTGGACAGCTATGTAAGGCCACCAGCACCCGAGTAACCATATTGGTACCAGTATATAGGGCCAAGAGTACCTAGGTACCAGGATCAGAAATACCAGATTTCAGTGCATATGTAGCAAAACTGGTATGAATGAGGAAAAGTAACTGGGGAAAAGCTTTTTATTTAGGAGGAGACTGGGGTGGAGGTACAGAGTTACAAGGGTGCTAAAAAGGAGAACCAAGAAATGAGAAAAAAGATAATAACATATGCAACTGATGTTGATTCTGCCCAGGGGTGCCTGCTGGGTAACTCTGCTCTTGATCAGCACAGCTGGAGCAGACAACACACCACCCCTCTGTGTTCCAGCCACACCATGACAGCCCAGCCTGGCTCTGTGATCAGGAGGAGCAGGGTGGGAGCAGGGTGGGGTGCTTCACCTTGGCTGTCAAGAAAACACCTGGACAGATGGGTTGAGCATCTTGGTAGCATCGTGTTGGTGCCTGTTCCCAGCCTGATGGCAGCTACCAATCACTTCATACCACAGGCGAGGTGAGACACTGCATGAGCAGAGTTCCTGTAACATACTTGATTTTTCGCCATCATTTTATAAGTGCTCTTGCACTTCCTCCCTCTTGCAGAAGATCAAACGATATAATGATGGAGAAAGAGCTTTTCAGAAATGACTCCCTGGATTTATTTCCAGTCACACTGACTTGAAGGATTACACAAGTGTAAAAATCAACTGCTGAGGAGATATTCCTGATTTGTACCACTGCGAGAACGGTCCCATTCCCTCTGCCAGGGACATGCAGAGTCAGGGGAACCACTGACCATACCTAGCACATGTGCTGTATCTCATAATCCTCTGCTGACCCACCACGTGTATACAGCTCAAAATGACAGGGCACTCTTGTCCTGCCTGTGCTGTGCACTCATGCAACTGGGTCACCAAGTCACCACGAAGGAGCTCTGAGAGGCAGCAAAAGAATTGGAGTTACGGAGTTGAGGAGCAGAAGGGAGGAAATGTGTTTGGGATTTCAAAAGCCCTGGTAAAGATCTCTGTTAAACGAAGTGGAGTTCGTAAGGTCCTGGATATGTGCAGCATTCTGCAAGTTACTCAGGGTTCTTTGAAACAAACAAACAAAAAAAAGCAGAATCAGAAATATTTTATTAATATTCATCTTAGTTTTGCTGAACTATCTGTTCAAGGAAAAGAAAAGCAAACAAGCAATTCCATCCACTCCAGATGAAATGTTTCATTTTGATGTCTTTCAAGGGAAATCATTTATATTTTCATTCACAGCTAGCTCATTATGAAACATCCTTCAATTGTCATTTAAAGAGAAATCCTGAATTTGATATGAAACACATTGTGAAACACAAAGCAACAGACTTCCAACTGTAAGTGAGGAGCTGATTGCTCGCCAGCAAGCAGGAACCCCACTCCAGCACACTGCTCTCATTGTGCCCAAGTCCCATTCTGCAACCACATCCAGGGACACCAGGAAGGACTCCAATGCCCATCACACCTTGGTTAAACACGCCGACTTCAAGGATGCATCAGCATCCAAGAAGAGATTAAATGCAACAGGGAAATTGCAGATAGAATCATTGAATCCCAGAATGGTTTGGGGTGGAAAGGACCTTAAAGATCATCGAGTTCCAACCCCCCTGCCATGGGGAGGGACACCTCCCACTAGCCCAGGTTGCTCAAAGCCTCAATAACAAAGGTGGGACACTGTAACAAACCTGAGTTCTGGGTCATTAATTCCTTGTTATCCGGCTTCATTCAAATGCTCTGCAGATGCATTCTGTTGCCCTTTATTTTACCGAACCCAAACCTCTCCCTGAGGTTCCCTTTTGCTTCAAAAGGCATTTTGGTGCCATGTCGCCAGTGAGCTCCACGTTTGGTGGGATTCCTTGTATGTTACACATCTTTTATGAGAACAGCACCTGGGGTCAGCTGCATTCCCACACCAAGCACTAGGCTGGGGTGGGGGGGATGGGGGTGGGTGCCTGCAAAGGGCCATGCCCAAATGCTACAGCCTGCAAGAGAGACAAACACAGGCAGGATCCCAAGACCAGGAGCTAGCCAGACAGCCTGGTACCACCAAGCTGGAGGACTTCACCCTCAGCAATGAAACTAGAAAGCAGGAATTCGACATTATTCCATTTTGAAGAGCCTGTTGCATTTCAGGAGGTAAAAGAACACCACAAGATACCAAGTATTGAAAGTCTGGGTAGCGTATCTCATCCTATGTGGAAGGGTGACCATTGACCTTGATCACAAAGCATCCTTGAAGGGATTCAGAGTCCAAGAGCAATACTGATGCTGGAGCTGCGGTGATTCCCACCGGCTCCTGCGGGGATCCTTATCTAGGGTGGGACTTTCAAGTGCGAATCAATCACACATTCTCTAGCAAGCTATGAAGATGACTGTGCCCTTATTCCTCTTTCTGTCCCTTTGCAAAAGCTGAGCAAAGTTTTTGACCACGTCCCCATTTGCTGTGTTGAAGGCAGCAGTTCTCAGGCTGGGCTGAGAAGCACACGCTGGCGTGAGCTCTGCTGGTGGGAACACGCCTGCGCTTCCTCCTGGGCACATGTTCTCCTTGGAACTGGGGAAGAGCAATGCAACTGCAACCGTTCTGTCACCAAGGCTTAAACAGAACCTAAAGAGTGGCTGATGGTGCTGAGCACCCAGAGCAGCTGCTCTCCCCACCTAGACCAGAGAAGATGCAGTTTCTTTCATTCTAATTGCTGCATAAAAAGCTGGCTGAAATTTCCCCTTTCTTTATAGATACCGCTGCCTGTTTCCGAGTAAGCTGTTTGCTGCATATTGTTTGACCAGCTCCAGAAACTCCTAATTCACACAATTAAAAAAAAAAAGCACACTTTTTTTTTTTTAGAATGACTTTACTTTTCAATTGTCCAATATCTGTATTTTATGTACTAAAAAATGCAATTCATTCAACAGCAATAAATATCCACAAGAGTCCTGAGAGACCCCACACATTTGGATTTGGCCAGATCTAGACAATGAATTTAAGTTTTATAATGCAGGCTTATTTGTTTTGCTATTAATTCTAGCAAGGACAATTGATCAATTGTTTTAATTTTAAATCAGAGAGCTAATATCTGACTTTGGTTTCCCTTGCGGTCTCTCAGTTACTGCCTCAGTGTTGCAAAGATCACTTTTGATTATTCTGTTCTGTAGATAATTCAGCTACCCCATATGAAGGATATCAGCTGCCCGCTCTCCATTAGATTGGAGACAATGCAGTTTTCTTATTTTTAATTACATTCATTCCAAAAAATCCTAACCAATAATTCTATGGTCACTGCAAACTCTGAGGGTAGGCAGAGTCCTAGAAGATCCGAGAGCAGGCAGACTGTGCCAAGCCTGTTTCCCAGCTGGTAAGTTTTTGAGGTTTTGACATCTTTACGTAGCCACTGACATTTTGTAGTCTGTTATCAGAGTATTTCCACAGGCAATGACCACACTAGTATAGACTTTGGAATAAGGGTCACCTAACACACTGTTTTCTGGAACCATCTGCTCCCACCTTCCTCGAGTTTCTCTTTCTGGCTGTGTTGCAGCTTGGCAGTTCTCCATCTCAGGGTTGTTGGAGGTCTTGGGTGCTCCTCCACCTCCTTCTTTTTCTCCTCCTGCTCTTTTTTCCCATCTTAGTCTCTTAGAAACCAGTCCTCTCTACATCCAAGTCCAGATTCTGCCCCAAATCTCACGTACCTTTTGCTAGCTCCTCTACAGACATTAAATTGGGGTCTTGGTTGAGGGTCATCTTCCCCTTCCCTCATCTCTTTTTTTTTTTTTCCATGAGCCTCCAAATGGTCTTTTTTTTGGAAGTAAGGATGTACTGCAGAAATAAACTTGAGCTTTGTCTGCTGTGTTCCTCTTTCAGAATCAATTATTTGTGCAATTCTCATTTGTTAGCAGATTTATTGCTTTGATTTCTTACTGCATACTGATATCCCCAATTCCAGTCTCTCCAGGTACCTAGAATGATGGCAAATTGCATTTCTGCTTTGTGGGTCTGAGGCTCTTGCTCAGATCCCTGTGGCAGCTCGGGAAAGAGGTATGCCGTGATTTCATTTTAAGTTCTTCAAATAAGCTCTGGTTCAGCCTGCCTTTTCCCTTGACACTTTTGGTCTGGTCTAATTCCAGTCCCCGCAGCTCTGCTCTGTTCCCACTGAAAAGCTCATTTGGTGAGCTTAATTTAACTTGAGTTGATGCCCCATAGATCATTCTGCAGCCGGAGCACACTGTGCTCTGCGATCCTGCTGATCCTCAGCAGATAAACCAAGCCAGGCTGGGTCACGGCACGCAGGACCATCAGGATCCCGGTATTGCTGCAATCAGTGATCTTAACTCCATGGCCCATGCTGCAACAAGTCAAGTCCTTGGTGATGACTCATGGAAAAACAGAGTGGCTCTGAGGAGGTCATCCAGTTCACCTCACTGCTCAGAGGTACTGACCCTCCCTGTGTCAATCCCGACACATCTGTTTAGTCTGGATTTAAACACCTCCGAATTCTGAGGAACCTGTTTAAACTGTGGGCTTGATTGCTTCTGGACATATTTATTTCCCCTGCTGCCTGTGCTAAATAAAGGGTGACAGCTATTGTGGGAATGGGAGGGCTCTGTGATTTCCATTTCAAAGGTTATTCCACCATTCTGAAATTTGCTTTAAGCCCCATTTGGAACAAAAAAGAAAAAAAAATTGAAATTTCCCTCGCATCTTTTTTCCCCTCAAAAATGTTCTGGTGGCCCCATTTGGAACAAAAAAGAAAAAAAAAAATTGAAATTTCCCTCGCATCCTTTTTCCCCTCAAAAATGTTCTGATTTTGGGCAGTAAAAAATATTCTGGTGTCAGCCTAGAACTAAAATTAATAACAACTTGCTGAAAACTCATCAGTCACAACTTTTTGTTCCTATGCTTGAAAAGCTTCTTTAGTAAACAAACAAACAAATGAAAATACACTTACTGAAACTAATTCTAATAGGAAAAAAAAAACCAAACAACTTTGACAGAATTATGTTATTCACCATGAACCCGTCCAGCCATTTCCACCCTGGTGCTCTGTCCAGAGCCAACCCCAGCACTGGCATTGCACATCTCATCCTCAGCCCTTGAGCAGAGGCCAAGCCCGGACTCCGCAGTACTCATCCCTACACCAGGTGCACTGCCGCTCCCTGCAAAGCTGGAGGATGCTGTGGGACAAGCTATTAATGGACAGGTTACAACTTTCTGTTCATATTGGCCATGTCAAAGGCCTCCGAGATCATTCCACTTGGCCAGGAGCTCTGAACTCCTTTCCAACACCCACAGATGCTACCCAACTTCAGGGATGCTGTGGTACATAGAATCGTAGAAACACAGAACGATCTGGGTTGGATAGGACCTTGAAGACCATCCCGTCCCACCCCCTGCCATGGGCAGGGACACCTCCCACTAGCCCAGGTTGCCCAAAGCCTCATCCAGCCTGGCCTTGAACCCCTCCAGGGATGGGGCATCCACAGCTTCTCTGGGCAACCTGGGCCACTGCCTCACCCCCCGCACAGGAAAACATTTCTTCCTCACATCTCATCTCAATCTCCCCTCTTTCAGCTTCAAACCGTTCCCCCTTGTCCTGTCCCTGCACCCCCTGATCCAGAGCCCCCCCACCCCCCCTGTAGCCCCCTTTCAGCACTGGAAGCTGCTATCAGGTCTCCTCAGAGCCTTCTCTTCTCCAGGTTGAACAACCCTCTCTTTAAACAAGTTGCTGCTCTACCAGTCTGAGTCTTCAGTCCAAACCCAGGGCAGGGAGCGCCGCAGTGACCCTGCCAGGCACACTGGCTTTTATTTACACATCACAACTGGCCCTGCTTCCTCGCAGGCTGGCAGAGGACACCGGCTTAGCAATTTGATGGTTGTTCAGGGCTGCTCCAGGAAAGGCAGAGCCCCGGCAGCTTCCCTGGAGTGTGGTGGATGCTGTACCAACAGCGCTGGGCAAGAGCTGTCACAGAAACAGATTTTGTAACAACCCTCAGCCACCGTCATGCCTTGGGATTAGCGGCTGGTCTGAGAGCCACCCCTCTGCAGCCAGGGTGCGACGACGCTGGGACGAGTGACAGCCTGTCGTAGCAGATCCAAGTGACAAAACCTCTATAGATTCCTTTTTCGAAGGCAAGGATATGCATCAAGAAGGTCCTTAGGCTGCATGTGGAGCATATGCTTGTGCAAGCCTCTGGGCACAGCTCGTTGTGTTGCCTCCCTCTGGGGACACAACAGAAGAAGCCATGAGAGATGTGGGAAAGTGCAGCTGACATTTGGATTAAGCTATGCTTGACCTGTCTGGGTGATGCAGACTACATCCCAGTCTAACAAGGTTTAAACCGAAAGAGAATAGATCGAGGTGAGATACTAGGAAGAAATTCTTCACGGTGCGGGGGGTGAGGCAGTGGCCCAGGGTGCCCAGAGAAGCTGTGGATGCCCCATCCCTGGAGGGGTTCAAGGCCAGGCTGGATGAGGCTTTGAGCAACCTGGGCTGGTGGGAGGTGTCCCTGCCCATGGCAGGGGGTGGCACTGGATGGGCTTTAAGGTCCCTTCCAACCCAAACCATCCTGTGATTCTACGATTCTAAGGCTGGGAAGACGCATCTGGCCTTGTAAATACTTAAATGAAGAATCTAGCGCATCTGGCAAATGCATGTCTGCCTCTCCTGCCCCTTCCATCCCATCCATTGCTCCAGCTCAACCACTGTCCCCATGCTTGGAAAGCTGAGATAGGATCTGAAACCTTAAAGGGGGTGGGAGGAGGGGGAGTAAAAATCTAGTTATCTAATGGATTGCAGGACAAAGACAAGCTAATCACATCCATCTGGATACTCAAAATCCAGTGAATACCTGCTGCAAATGGAAGGTGATTGGGACACAGTAAAGCAGCCTCCTGCAGTGATGCAAGTACTGAAGGCGATAGAGATGATGCCAAGGATGACAGTTGCTTTCCTCTGGCCTCAGAACTGAAAGCTTTTTACAGAAGTGTGTATTTATCATAACCCCGGTGAGACACAGAGAAACAGAAAAGGGGCCTGGGGCAGGAGTTGGAGTATTTGGTTTGCTCTCCTCTGCACAGTCCTGCAGGCAGGCAGGCAGGAAGGGAGAAGAGATGAGATAGAGAAGAGATGTATTGTTTTCTGGGCTCTCTCTTTCTATGCCATTAATCAGCTTCTCTTCTCAGATAATTTGTATACAGTATAACTTAAAGCAAAACAAAGCCTGCGGAATAATTTGTGCCCTTATGAATTCTTAATTCAAGCAGGACAGCAGATAATGTCTCTCAAAATGTTGCTACTGTGCTTTACAGCAGTAGCCAATTAATTACTGCAGGGATGGTGTTTCAGGGCCACCTCATCTCTTAAATAAATCTTCTGTGTCCAGTGGCAGAGAGAATTCTTATTCCACAGGCATAACACAGAGGGACAGCTCTGTGCTGGAAAAATAGCTTCGTCTACCATAGGAGAGGTATTCTGATGCCAGGAATGACCTAGCCAGACACTGCGGAGAACACTTTCTGCTCATTAAATTTGTGTTGCATGTTTGCACACTTAGCCTTGTCTAACATCCCTCCTCCCTGTGCTCAGGCTATGGAGAGGAGGGAGTTTGGTGACTGGTACCCCCTCAAACATCCCCACCTTCGTCCTCATGGCTGGACTCTGTGCTGGGGGGAAGCAGGGGGTAATCCCGCATCTAAAGACAGGCTCCCAGTGGACCAAACGAAGCAGATGTGCTGTTAGCAGGTCTTTAGGAAAGCTCAGCTCCAACTGAGCCATCAAAATATTGAGCGTGTTTCTCAGTGTCCCGCAAAAGCTTTGGCCACAGCTATTGATGTGTAATAGTGACTCCACCAGTGTCACCCTCACGTCAATACACTTTTGTCATTATCTCAACAGAAATTAAAATCTCTGGTTAGCTTTACATCTGTTTATTTAATACCAACACATTAAGAACATTCTGCCCTTGGCAACCAATGAAACAAAGTATGCAGTGGGGTTTGGGCTGGTTTCTAACCTTTGAAGTTAAGGCAGGTATAGAAATCTGTCTGCAGTTTCCTCTCTAACAGTTTGTCCTGGGAAAAAATAAAGTTTGAATGTTATGCTCTGATTCTCATACAGAATTCTGTCTAAACCTATTGTAGACCACAAAAAAGAAATGAAAGAAATGCTCAGCTTGGGGATTTTATAGGTTTTTTCTTTAAGGTACAAATGGGGATTAATGAATAACCTCTCACTGCCCTCAGTGGCAGCTGGGTGCCCAACCGTATGTGGTGCCTTTGAAATTTTTCAAATGAACTAAGGCCGACTGCAGTCAGTGGGAGTTGTTCCACTAAACACAGCGGATTTGGGATTGGAACTGCAAGAAAAAAAAAAAGGCCATGAATAAGAATATGTACCAGCTGAAAAACTCACAGCCTTTTGCTAGCCTGTCTCATCTCTGGTACCTTCCGCTCCTAGATGAATTACGTAAGGCTGGTGAAACTCTTAAGTGGTTTATCTCTGCACCGACTTTGCAACACAGTAAATTGTGAAACAGAGAGGTCAAACCCATATGTCTTCTCCAGAGCACTGTGCAGCTTACTGGGAGGCACAAGGAAAGTGCCCAGGGGTCCTGACTCACTTCCAAATGAGAAGAAGGAAATAATGAATGGAAAGAAACAAGATCATAATAAATCTTGTTCTGAAGTCTTTAATAATGAAGCTTTATTGTAAATCCATCACAAAGAAACATTAATATGGAGCCACCAAATAGGTCAGGTTAATTACATCATCTGAAAATGATGTGATACCTCCAGCCTGCATAAAAAAAGTAATCAAATCCCCCAGGAGTGTGAGAGATGACTTTTTTTAATTAGTTGAGCATTAAAATCTCTGTACTAACACCTCACAGTATTCCTCTAGCCTAGCTAAGATGATACATTTTACCTCCTGTTTGACAAAATATGACATTTACAAGGTAAGTAGTAATTAGGGCTGCTTATCTGTGTGCCAATTTGCATCCTACGTGGTTAGTCCATCATAATGTCATGGAAAACCTCTTCACTGGCTATACAAGCTTTGCTGCAAAAAGACATTTAAGGGACTTGCAGCGAGCACCTTCCCTCATTTTGCTCTTTACGTGCAGCCTGTGACCTCTGTTGCATGTTTCACACGCAAGCAGGCGTGCTGAACGGTGTAACCACCTTTAACATCAGCCTGTGTTGGCTGGGTCAAAGGGAGGAGAGAGCTGGGATGTCTTCTCAGCCCTTCCTGAGCCTCCCTGGGTGACGCCAGGGAAGAAGCTGAACTCTTCTTCACCTCACTCCAGGGCTGGCACCTCCCAAGTTCATCGCTCAGGTTCCATTTGGCTCCCAAACTCTCTCTCTGGCCCCCAAACTCCCCAACCCTTCATATCTATAGCAAAATCCCAAACTTTGAAGGACTCTTGTGCTTCCCATATCAAGGAGAACACGGTCCATGACCCAGGAGTGCCAAGCTGACAGCACAAGGCACACGGCCAGGGATGCACCAGGGATGCAGCTCCATTTTTGTACCCAGCTGATGCAGTATTAACATTAAACACCAATGGGAACATTTCCACAGCTTGCTTTAACCAGAAACACTCCTGTAGATCACTCCATGCTTGGGATTGCTCAGTTGCCCTTTCTGAGTCTCCTTTGGTTTTTCTTTCAGACACAACCATCCCAACAAGGTTGGTGAAAAACAGTTTTTGACAGGAAATTGTCATTCCAAAAGGAACAAACATTTCCCTTGAACAACTGAATTCCTTCTGAAATATCCTCCTGGTAGGTTTCATGTTTTGAAAATTTGAAACATTTTTCAAGTCTCAAAACAGGTTTTTTCTCACTTTTCATCCAAAAATACACTTTTGCCAGGAACTGTTATTATGTTATTACAATATATTATCCACCCTTGTCTGTAAAATACCAGTGAAGATACATATTATTGAGTTATGTTAAAATATCTATTTATACTTTTCTCACTTCGAGAAAATGGTATTTTTACCAACCCTACTGCACATTCCCCAGCAGTGATTCCAGCAGACTTGCACTCACTGGCAAGATGCTGATAGTGTCACTGAGGTTCCTGTACCCAGAAAAGGTTTGTTTAAGGCTTCAGTAATTGCTTTGAGCTCCACAGACTAATAATTGCCAGGCAGGAGAGCTGTGAGTCACCAAGGCACTCTAATCCTCTGACCTGCAAAAGTACCTGGAGGAAGCAAAGGTTATTTAAGAAAGAAACATTTTTTCCTTTCTGGTTAAATCCAATTTCTTTGTGTTGCTTCGCCAGTCAATGTGTAGTTGACTAAAGAGTGCAGAGTGTGACATATAAAAGGGGTAGGTGTTATTACTAAGCATATTAAACTGACAAGAAAAACACTGGGCTCAGAGACAGCTGAAAGGCACTTTTAAGTCTTGTTTTCTAAGGAAAACAAGCTTGTGACACACTCCTTCTTGACCCAGAGTTGTGCAAATTAACCTCAGAAGTGTGAGATCCACAACTCTAAAAGATGGCTAGAGAGGAAGGCTGGACAACTGTCTAAAAGTCGGGTTTTGGAAAAGTAAGTAGGAACTTAAAAGGTTCTGTGAAAAAAAAAAAAGAAAATTAAAAAAAATTACTTTCTATAAATAAATGTGGGCAGGGAAAATGCTGGGGAAGAAGATCTAACAGACAAACTTGGCACAAGAACAAAAAGTATACACT
Organism: Pterocles gutturalis; assembly: GCF_000699245.1. Classification (NCBI taxonomy): domain Eukaryota; kingdom Metazoa; phylum Chordata; class Aves; order Pterocliformes; family Pteroclidae; genus Pterocles; species Pterocles gutturalis. The sequence continues at coordinate 55,260 of NW_010141329.1, read as the reverse complement.
AGCCATGCATAAATTCAGACTGTAAAACTGAAGGAAGTTTTCAGCCATCAAAGGAACAAAATCCTGGAACAGACTCACACAAGGAGCAGCAGGAGGAAGGGAAGGAACTGGATGAAGGGCAAGAGAAAGGCACGGAGAGAGCAGGCAGTTTCCCAGGTCACACAGCGAGTCTGGGCTCTAGGACTGAAGAGCAACCATGCCCTGAAGCTCCGAGACCTTCTGGTGATGCACCAGCACCACCCTGGTCCCAGGGGACCTCCATACTGGGGGAGATGGATGTGGACTTGAATGTGCCCGTGAGATCCCGTCCATACCTCTTGAATCACCTCCCTCAAAGACTAACATAACATTTCCTCCCTGACATTTAATTTTCTTTAACTCCTGGGTCAAAGAACGCTTTGGCGAGGTCACAGTTACCTTCTTGAGCTCATTTCAATGACATCAGCGTGAAATGGTGAGGAGTCTGACAGCTGAACTCCGGGCTTACATATCAAAAGGTTTTGTCAAAAAAGTGGTTTCGCAGAGAAACCCCCATCCCTGGTTTATAGCGTGAGCCTTACCTGCGGTGTGTTGGCTCAGTTCCTTTCTGTTCTCATTCATCCCATGGCCTGGAGCACCGCTCCTCACCAATCTAATGGAACTAATGAAATGAGATTTTTTGAACTGTGGATTTTTTTTTTTTTTGTTATCACTGGAGAAAGTTCAGGGAAGAAACAATAATAAAAGTATTTTGCAATGATCTGAAGCTTTTTTTCTAATCAAGAACAAACAAAACACCCGACAAAAATGTCAAAAATGAAACATTTATGGATTTTTTTCTGGTTTAAAAATTGAAATTAACTTGGGATTGAAGCATTTCAAATGGAAACACATTTCAAATGGAAAAACAGAAATACTTGCATTCAAATCTGGAAAATGAAACATTTTGACCTATTTTTCTGAATGTTTCCCTCCCTCCTGCCCCAGTCTACGGGATTGTTTTGCCTGACTAGTGCCATTTTTTTCCATTAAAACAGGTTTGCACAAAACAGTTCTCCCAGCTCTTCAAAATAATTTCGGACAACATCAAGACAGGTCCTCCATTCTTTAGGACAATCCTGAACAGAGAGTGCTCATAGGTTCTTTTTTTTAATCCTTTTCCGCAAGGTTTAAATACCCACTCCATGCAACTGGGGACAGCTGCCAGCATGTGGGGACCCTCCCTGTGACATCTGCCAAAGCCCGCAGAGACAGCTACTTGAGAAGAGGCAGGAGCTAGCATTGAAGACGTGAGATGAAGCTAATCTACTTGGGGGATCTGTTTGGGGGGACAAGCAGAGGAACACAGCTGTGGGCTCTGCAGAGGTGTTGAACGAAGCAGGACTTGAAGGAGACTATAGTCCTGGTGGACAACAGGACTCCTGAGCTGGGGCAGTGAGTGTCCCACTGCTGGTAAACACAGCTTCAGGGATTTCTTGACTCTGTGCATAAGCCAGGTGGCTAGCTGGCTTGCTCTTCTTTTTTGTGTTACCTGGCCAAGATCACTAATGAAACAGAACTGTAGAATCACAGAATGGTTTGGGTTGGAAGGGACCTTAGAGATAATCCAGTGCCACCCCCTGCCATGGGCAGGGACACCTCCCACTAGCCCAGGTTGCCCAAAGCCTCATCCAGCCTGGCCTTGAACCCCTCCAGGGACGGGGCATCCACAGCTTCTCTGGGACTTGCGAATTAGGGATGCCATGGAATGGCCCTCTTAGATAAATAAGCAACAGAGCAAAGCCAAACTCCAAAGTTATCTGTCCAAAGATACGACAGAAAACTAAGCCCACTACCAAATGCGGCTGGAGGTGGCTGATTTGTTCCATTTTAAACGATACAGAATTCGTGCCTGGCACCTGACGACTCTCTGTTATTTCAAACAGGTTTTGCTTTGAGATTGAAAATGAAATTAAAAGTAAAATATTTGGAACACGAAGTGCAGAGAGCATTTCAAGAGACTGAAGGAAATCTTTGTATAACAGTCAGCAAGAGACACCACTTGGCTTTTTGCTCAGCCACGCTGCTAAGACTCATGCAGAGCCCAATATTAGAGACTAGGTTAAATAAACCCCAGAAATAATGCTAGATGTTCACCATGGGACTGGTAAAATGTGTTGCTATTCTGCATAAGAAAAGACTCTTCTTTTAATGCACAGGCAGTCTTCAGCTCAATTTACTGATACAAATAGGGCAGCTCAGAGTCAGAGTGAATATAGAAAATGTTTTCTTATATGCAAATGAGAGATCGCATTATTTCACAGAAGTAACTATAATAGTTGGAAATTAGCAAATGTTTCCAGATCCTTGTTAAAGGCAAAAAAAAAAAAAAAAAGAAAAAGAAAAAAGCTCATCTAATGTTCCCAGATAAAAATGACATTAATTGAAAGTTTGATTCTATTCCCTAATGAATTTCCCTTTTGCATTGTAATTAATAACTACTTACATCTAAGAGAACTCAGAATCCCTTCAAATTAGGGCATTACTTATAAATATGTTAATGTTTTAAGACTAGCTCATAGGAATGCCATACATCGCCCTTCTAATGGCTGTCAGGGTGAGGAACAGTAACTTAAGGGATGTTACAGCAACTGCTGTGCAGGATACTGGTGTGAGCTGACTAGAAGCCTGAATCCATCCTCTACCACGAGCCCTCTAAAACCAAAGACCTCGTGGCATCTCCTCATGGTGATTCCAACACACCAGGTCTCACAGTAACCACCACTGGGGCACGTGTAAGAACCACCCTGAGGTTTGATATTTGTCTGATACCTGCCACATTTTGTCATTTCAAGGCCAGGCAGGATAGAGGAAGGCAGATGTGCCAACTGCAGGGCACCCGAGCCAGTCCATGTGCCATTTCCCTCTGGGTTGCCTCTGAGTCATCCCAGAGATGGTCCAGAGGGCAACAGGGTGGATGGTCTTTAGCTGTACTTGACCTCAAAACTTGTCCTTGAGGCTGCTCTCACAACACAGCAGATACATCACTTGGATGCTGCATGAGACTCTTTAAAAAGGGCTTCAAGGATATTTTTTTTTTCCTTATTCCCAGTAAAGAAAGAAAGGCAAAGCAACGAAAACATTGCAAGAAACGAGCCGCCACGTGAACGCGCCTTCCTGCGCAGTGTCTGTGTCGCTGTTCCTGCTAATGCAACACACACCCACGGCCAGGCTGTGGCTGGTGCTCACAGCATCCAGCCTCACCGAGTGCTGCAGGATCCAGGCCAGTTCCCATCAAAGTCAAACTGATTATTTTAATTAGCTTTGTTTCCTTCCAACCCCCTGACTCTTTACTCCACTTATTATGGTAACTCATTTGAATGTTCAGCTGTTAACCTCCATCACAACCCAATGAAAGAGTCTGCCATCAAATACCGTGGTTTTGCCATCTTAATGAATGCGAGGGGTAGAAAAATAACCACCACTCCCTCCCATCACACCTGCCTGGGGAACACAGCACAGGCGCGGGAACCACTCGCCATTTGGGGATTGTCACCTACTGATGGCACCGACCCTTTCTGCACCCAGCACAGGCAGCGTGGATATCTGGGGAGCCCTGAGGACCAGAGGAAAGAAAGGTGGAGGGGAGCGGTGGATGAGTGGTCCCATCGTGCCTGTAACGCTTCCAAAGGGAAAACAGGTTTCTGCTGCACAGGAGAAACCCGGGGAGCTAACACTTTGAAAGGGACATAGTGGCAAGCATGGAGACCTGGGCAGTGGCTGGATGGAGGCTACATTGCTGGCAGGGTCAGTGCCTGGGACTGCCGGCCCTAGAAAAGGGCTGGAGTCAGGTCCTTGGTGAAACTGGTTTTAAATTAATGAGTGGGGATTTTTTTTTCTTTTTATTGTTACTGATTTTAGAATTACATCCTCGTTTTAAAAAGAATTACGGTCATGTTTCCCTACTGTCACAGGTACAAAAGGGTTACAGAAAAAAGAATTTTTAATTGGCTGCTCCCTTAAATGAGAGAATTAAGCTCTTTTCCAAAACAAGACTTGCTGGGAGCCTAGGGCTACATCTAAGAGAACCCCTCCTGTCCATCAGTACCTCCAGATTAGCCTTTCTCTCCTTCTACTCTCCAGAAACCTCCTCAAATTCTCCTGCTCAGGAATATTCCTCTGACATCAGCTTTCCTCCCCATGACAGCTCAGAAACCCATAAAAGAGCTTTCCACAGTGCAGCTGGGATTGAAATCCCTTATCCCCCACCACCGCGCACATGCACACTCTTGTATTTACAGATTACAAATCCTCTTTACAAGCACGAGCCGCATACATGCACGTACAGATCTCAGCACAGCAGGGTCCTGAGTGCTATTGCTGGAGCAGCACGAAATATCGCTGGTAACCATGGGTGTGTTGATAGCTAGGGCAAAACTGCATCTTGTTCACTAGGCTGCAAAGCCTGGGAAGTGGTATATAAAAAGCTGGGGATGGATGTGTGCCAGGAGGTAGTAAACAAACCGGGAGCTCCGCTTTTCCTCTGGCTTTCACTCCGGAGCCTTGTCTGTCTGTGGAGGAGAGTGCCTGGCTGCGCTGGGCAGATTTTTTAGATTCTAAAACCGGTGCTTTTTTGGGGGGAGGTGAGGAGGGGCTGTCGTTAACCCTGCTTTCCAGAGGGCCAGGTGAGCAGCAGGGAGCTGCAGGGACCCTGGATTCAGGCCAAAGACAGCAAATGACACGGGAGCAAAGTTCAGAGCTGCCTTCCAACCTCATTCCCGTAACGAAAGCATGAAAGCAGATTCACACGATGGATGAACATGAAAAGCCAAACATATCGATCACTCCGTACATCGCTGGCAGCCAGCTGTTCTGGCAGCAGCCTTACAAGGGCTCTGCTGCAGTCAGACACACGGGAATGAGGAGGAACAGAGGAGCCTGCACCGGGTGGGGTTTATTCCTAGGGAGAAACCC
>NW_010141329.1:42568-49934 GCF_000699245.1 Pterocles gutturalis | reverse complement strand
GAGCGATGCTGCTGTGGGCAGGGATGCTTTCAGGAGAGTGGGGGATGCCAGGCAATTTAACCTCCACTGTTTTGTCAGCTTCTTCATGCTATTCCCTGTCTCAGCCCAAACTGCTTTGGGTTTGCATGTTGCATGCTCCCTCCCAGCCCCTCCGGCTCCCTTCAATCAGCCCCCGAATTGGGATGCCCTCCGGGGTGCTCCCAAACCTCTGCCCCATCTGTCTGCCCAAATCAGGAAGCCAAAAGCCCCTGGAAGAAGGGGTCAGCGGACCTCAGATTGCCGCTGCACACCATGCTCTGGGAACCCACCCATGAGTCCCAGCAGTGCCATGATCAGTGGAGGGCGACAGCAGGATGTGTCCATGCAGAGACCCACCAGTGCGGAGTTCCATGGCCTACCCATTCCCAAAGGCACTGACCCCCCTCACCCTGTGCTGCAGCCCACAGACGGAGGGCAGCACAGGAGAGCCAGCTCCTGTAGGCTGCCCACCAGCTCTTCCCATGGGAATCCTCTTCCCAAAGTCCCCTTTTGCTCATTCATCTGGGAAACCATACAGAGAAGGGAAGAAGAAAACACGGTTCCTGTGACAGCAGCTCTGTTTCTGCCTGGGCATCCAAGCCTTCCTTTAGAAACACCAAAACAGAGATAAAAATAAAACAGGACAATGCAGAGGATCTCTTTGTCTGTGCCTAAGGCTGTGGCTAAGCCCTTGCTCCCTGCACCATCCTCAGATCCCTTTTTTTAGGGCTTCGCAGGCTCCTCCAGCTACTGCCCTGACCTTCCATCTGCAGATGTAGAAATGTCCTTCAGGGTCCATCCTTGTCCCTCTGATCTGGTTCCCTACCTGCAAGGACGTCTTGTAGCTCGTTATCTGTGTGCTGCTGGCCTCTGGAGCCTCACCAGAGCTTCCACTCCTCTCTATGGCCCAAGTAAGGGTTAAACAGCTTCCTGGCTCTGAGTCAGCCTCCTCCAATTCTCATACGGGTTTGTTTTCTGGGGGAAATGTGTGACCTGCATGTCCAGGTCCTGAGGACTCTGTGCAGCTGCTGCAGAAAGCAGGTTTTAATTCCATGGGCACAAAATACCCCTTTATAGATTGCTCTTCTCTCTCCTCGTCGTGCCTGGGTTAGCTGGGGCCAGGAGATGTCTTCTTCATTTGTGGGGAAAGTTTGAAGGGGGATAATAACAGACACAGAGACTGCAGGGAGAGAAAGATGGGTTTGTGTTTAAGGAGCTGTTCTGAAGACCCGAAGCCTGTCTCTGAGCCAGTGTTCCTATGTGCTGTCAGATGAGTCCTCACCTTGTCACCACACGGTCACTCATTTTCCCTTTTTTCAGCTTTTGGTACCTACAGATTAATTTGCAGAGTCCTTACTGCTCACAGCTCTGTCTCCATCATACCAGGCTGTGTTTTCACCCAGACCCAGGATGGGATGAACTTTCTCTTGGAGGTGCTCACTTTTCCCCATGAGCCACAGGCTGCCTACCCAAGGCAAACAACTACCCGACAGCTCAGGCAGCAAGATGAATCCTACCTGGTGTGTCACTTTAGGGGTGGGTTTTCTTTACTTTCTGTGCTCTGCAACCTCATTGTCCTCTCCTGTCACTAAATGATTATCCCTTCGGTGCCAGGGTTTTCCATCTCACAGAGTTCACCGAAGAATGTAGAGCTCAAAAAAAACCCCTACAGCCCAAACCAACAATACAAAAGCAAAAAAAAAAAAACAAAAAAACAAAAAAACCAAACAAAAAACAAAAAAACAAAAAAAACCAAAACAAAACAAAAAAACAAAAATCCCGTAAAAAATTACAACAAAACAAACCCCAAAGAACCACAAAAACCGAACAACAACCCAACCCTGAACAAAAAGGATGCTCAGCATTCAGGTCCAGAGCTGGAAGATTTTAAAGGCAACAGAACTGCAGCTCATGTGAACTGACTGTTGTGTGAGCAGAGCTCATCTTTGGTTTGTTATTTATCAGTGACTAGTCTCAACGCTACAGATGTGTTATGCAGTAACCCTTGGAGAGTCAAGGAGCACAGGGAAGTCAGGAGAGGAAGCAGATAGCAAGGGCAGTGCTGTACTTTGTTAGTGTCTCCCACGCTGACTTAGTACAACAGTGAGTGATGATCCCTGTGATCAAGTTGCGATCCAAAGGGATTATGATTGTAAGAGAATACAGGATCCCCTTCCTCTGGCTTCCATTGTTATATGTGTTTCATCTATAGAATCCATCAATAATTATTAGTATTGATCAATTCACCACAACATTGCACATTTCTAACTTTCTCCAGATATGATTTACATCTGTAGATGTGCAGAAAGAAGCATACACAGAGATAAAAAAATAAAGAGGCAAAACGAATCCTGTGAGAATTGCCACAGAAAGTTTTGGAAATCATGCTTTTAAAAATAAGAAACAGAATTAAGATTGAGGTTGTGCCTTAGCTCTACCTCCTGACGCCTTAAAGGATGGTGTCTCATTATTTTGATACATTTGTGTATCGATTTAATGTGCTGTGCAACGCAACTTCCACTATTCAGATCAGCTAATGTACAGTAAATTACAGCATTCTACTTGGAATTTGGTTGGACCTCCACTACTAAAGGAGCCCAAGAGAACAGGTCATGTTGGAAGAAAATAAATTCTTATAGACTTTCTAAAGCCTGTGATGAAAGTGGCAGTAAATCAAGACCTGTTTTTATTGTAAGGAAGTCTCATGTATTTGGTATCCTGCTGTAGATTCAGTTATCTACACCAGCATGGAAAGTGACAAAAACTGGATCTCTCTTTCTAAGACCTCTGGAGCTCCCAGAGCAATACACCTTATTTTATTGTCAAGATTCAGGACTACAGCAATAATAACAAATTATAAAACTCTGAAATCTACATATTACAATGGAAACAAGATTTGCATAATTAGAGGAAAGCTCTGCCTCTAGTCCACTGACAGGTTTGGAAATACCTGGCGAGGAAGATTTGAGTCCTTCGTTTTCAAGAATTTGGACTTACTTCTTGTAGCACTATGAGACTTTGAACACCTGATACTGCTCCATCTGGAAAAGCTGTCTCTGGCACACGACTGTGTCCGCATTAGATAAAAGAACGAAGACAGAAGAGAGGTTCAACGGCTCAGGAGGAAACATCTCAGTGGTCTTCTTTCGATCTCACAAGTGTGAGACTCCTTACAGACCTAGATAAGTAAAATTATTTTTGTGTGAGGCACAAAGACCAAAGAGGAGGATCATAAAGGCCTGTGATATTCTTTATCACTCAATTAAGCATAATGCAGCTACACCTCATCACTAACTTGTGCAGATGCCATACAGAACACTAGAGGAGTGAGCAGAGGCAGCCATAAACTTCATTCTTTTTCATGCTTGTCCCCAGTAAAAAATGCTCAGGAAGTAAGTAATTGGTCATTTCCCCTCTCCAGAGAAATCTGTATAAGAGGAACAGTTAGAAAATAATGATGCCATATGAGCTAATAGAATATGACTGTTCCGGCAGAGGCTTATGAGCAGCTTCTGAGGCCACATGGGAACCTCACTGGCTTTTCAAACTCCAAAGGACTTTGGTTAAGTTCCCTTCCAAAGGAAACTGCTTCAGCTCATTATTTGCAGACAGCATCTGTCACTTTTCTATGCCAGTGGATGCTGATTGTCCTCAAAGAACATTGTACAAATGTGCAGACTGCTGTGTGTTGAGAAAGGACTGCTATTATATCAATTTTCCACTTGAAAGCAGCAATAACAGCAAATAAAGCCTGAGCCACATGACTCGGTTGGATCTGGGGCACTTTCACGGAGGCATTCACCCGAAGTGAAAGACGAGCAGCTCAAAGGAAAGGTGTGGATACGTGCAGTGCCGTCGGCATGTTACTGAACACTCTCTGGTAACCCAGTGCCATGCGGAAACTGGCTGCTCCTGGCTGTACTGGTGGACAAAGCAGATCCAAGGAGATCTCAGCCGTGTCCTCTCGTGGATGTGCTGAAGCAGCTCCTGCTTACTGCAGGGCTGGAGACCCACGTGTCACCTGGTTGTGTCTGCTCCATCCTGCAGGAAAACCTGCCACAAAGAGCAGTTTCTGTGAGAACGGCGTCAAGGACAGAGCCTTGCCTTGACCAACAGAGCATCGGAGGTGCCCTCTCCTGTGAAATGAGCAGGAGCCGAGTACATCAGCTCCTTTCTGGAGGTCTGGATGAGGGCTGTTTGCTGTGCTGTATGTTCTCATCAGCAGATCCCTGGAAGCTGCAGGGAGAAGGGGTGCTGGTGACACCCCTCCTTCCCTCCGGTTATCCTGGCAAACACCATGTCATTAACCAGTTCTGCTGCTGGACAGGTCCATCTGCCATTTTGCAAGCAGGAGCAAGAATCCTGAGTAGCCAGCGATGAAATCAGAGGCTAAACACAATACGTGCAGCCTCTTCCAGTTGCTCGCACAGGATTATTTCAGCCCTCTAATTGATACCACGCACAAGTCTGCACTCACCTGGTTGCCTGGACTGTCTTACCTGGAGGAGAGAGGAATCTCTCGTCATTCATTCTGTGCATTTTAGGTGGCTTTCTCCCAGTGACTAGTGAGGAGACACTATGACTCTTGGATCACGGAGGTTAAGTGAGATGACCTTACTCTCTCAAGTGCTAAAGTGAACGAAGAAATAAGGTGAAAATGTCAAGCAGCAAGTATTCCTTGGGCATGCTCCAACTCCTTTTACTAAGACCACTTCACCACGTGGTCTGCATTCTCTAAAACCTCTCCAGGAGAATCTAGCAGACTACCTTGGAGACTTGCACCACAGCTGGAGTCAATGGCAAATTTCCCCCTATTTCACCCTTGGTAACTTGACTGATCACACCTGGATGTGTGCCACCCCGAGTCAAGTCTCGAAGTTCAGTAAGACTGAGGCTTTTGAGAAGCTGTAAAACAGCCAACTATCATCATCTTGGGTGCTCGCTCTTTCCAGGGCTTGGTGAGGAGGCACTTGCAGACATACTGGGGAGGTCGCTGAACAGCATCACTCACCAACGAGGTCCACAGTCTCCTCTTTGTGCTTGTTTCCAAGAATCTGTTTACTTCCACATAAGACAGACAATACAGGCATAATGGGAAGGCAGTAGCCTGTGCCAGACCTGCATCTAGAGGAAGGACAACATTAAATAATGTCCTCTGGAAAGGATGCTCAATGGAGAAAATGACAACATTTGGATTGCTGAAATAATGGTCCTGCAGCAGGAGGAACAAACCTTTATCCTCTGACTGTGAAGTGAAAACAAGTGACAGTCTGCCTCCTGCCTTCTTATCAAGCCCCCCAACCTGTTTTTCTGAAATACAGGAAAATGAATTTTGAAGAGCTGTCAATAAGATTACATGAAATGCCGCCTTCACAAGAAGAAGCTTAGAAATGTGCAAGATGTAATATCTAAGAAAAACCAAGTGAAGGATATTCAGTTCCCCCAGCAAGTGCTTAGAAGGGAAATGACCTCCCACAGCAAAAGCAGAGGTGTGAGCTTATGAAGAAACATCTCGTGGAATTTGCCCATCTACACTCACCCCAGGAGCAACTAATCCCCATCATACTCTGAGAAGAAAAGGAAACCAGAATTTAGGGACGTGGCTGGAGTCCTCTCAGGGTTCTAGAAGTGATGTCTCTAAATGGATAACCCAGAGAGCAAACCTGGCAGCTGGCACCTGCTCTCGGTGCACTGCTGTTGGCCTTTGGAGCTACGGTAAAAGAATTTTTCAACTTTTCATTTTGAAGGAGCGTGTTTCAGACACAGCTGACTTACATTTTTAAAATGCTTGTAGAATATTTTGAAAAGGTTACTTTGCTTGAAATTTAAAAAGTGTATCTCAGTGTTCACATACCAAATATATTTCACAAAACATTTCAAGTTCCTTCAAAAAGCCTTAAATATCTGGATGTTTCTTGAAATGTAAAAATTTCTGTTTCAGTTCTGTCAAAGCTAATATTTTCCATTCATTATTTTTTGTTTAACCTTTTGGATAAAAATGTAGTCGTTCTCCCAGGGCTTCTGCAGCATTCTAACAGGGAGTGGCAGATTTTGAGAATATATATGCATTTCAGGGAACAATAATTCCTTCTGTGTTTTATTAGAATGCAGACGGCCACTCTGTATGCTGGATCTCCTCCAAAAGGGTTCAGACTGAGAATTAGATGGTATCTTTTAAAAATTCAGCCTAATTCTGCTCAAACTAAAACCAGTAGTAACCGTATTTTTTCAGAAAAAAAAAATAGGACTGGTATGAACAGGATCTCACACCAGAGTGATGTGCTGGAACATCAGCATTACCAGATCAGAATCTTTTATCCCAAAGGTAAGCTGTAAGTGACATCACATCTGGAAGACGCCCTTTTTACAGCCGTCCATCAGGTATTGACACTGCAAAGCCATGCAGTGGGTATTTACATGGGATACTTCCAGGAGGTAATTACAGCTCTCTCCTAGCCAGTGTTTTAGCAGTCTTATTGCATGTCAGAATTTAATACTGAGGTGAAACAAATCCTTCCTGGAACTTCGCTCTGCAGCGCTGAGTGTCAGGCGGTGGCAGACTGAGCGGTCGCTGCTCGCAGCCAATTTACTTGAGCAAGGTTTTGAAATAACTTTGTGACAACCTCCTAATGAATCTGGGGACAGAGCTGTTCGGAGGAGTCTTATTGATTGCGAATGTCCACTGTTTTCCAGTCACGGGGAAAGCTTCGCCAGAGCCATAAATGAGCACGGCTCATACATCATCTTAAACACTCGACTTTTGGAAAAGATGGGAAATGGCAAAATAAATGGAGGCTCTAATTCTGGTGTTTTAACCACATTTGAGTTGTTAAATGAACATGCAGAGAAAGCAAACAGAGGACCTAGGCTGTGTCTGGGCAAAATAGCCAATTGCCGACAAATTTTAAAGCCCTTCTGGATGACCATGGCTGTGCTGAGAAGGTGAGAGCAGGAAGGAGCGGCTGGAGGTAGGGGCATGGCCATCTTTGTTGCTCCTCCTCTGCCTAAGGAGGGTGAGCCCAGCCAGTGCGGAGTCTGCATGCCCATCGCACTGGGGTCGCGGCCGGGGAAGGGATGTCCATGGGTGGCACGGGCTGCTCCCCGACAGCTAGTCCCTGGGCATCCCTGCGCTTGTATCGCTCCGGCACTAGGGTACCCAAGCAGTTCCCAGAAACAGTAATGCCAGTAACAGCCTTCCTTCTTCAGCAGTAGTTTAAGCCATTTATTTCCAGTTTTTATGTGAAAGGATACATCTGTGTGCGGAGTGTGCGGTTGCAGCCCAGAAAGCCGACCGCATCTTGGGCTGCATCAAAAGAAGCATTAGCAGCAGGTCAAGGGAGGTGATTCT
>NW_010141329.1:15483-42135 GCF_000699245.1 Pterocles gutturalis | reverse complement strand
CCTGCCCATGGCAGGGGGTGGGACTGGATGGGCTTTAAGGTCCTTTCCAACCCAAACCATCCTGTGATTCTATGATTCAACGATCTCTCGCAGAGACAATGTGTAGGGTGGAAAGGAAGAAGTGAGTCAGGGTGAATATCTGCATGGGTCTGTGTGTGTGGTTCAGGAGGAGGTACAAAAGCAAATTAGGTTGCTTCCAGAGCTGTGCAGGAGCTGGTGCTGGCACAGGCATCAAGAATATTGGGAGTTCCACCAATTCTTCAGGAAGTCTAGTAAAGTGACCTTGAATATCTTGAAGAGTGGGGGTTTGCTGCTGAAGCTTCTGATAGACAAAGATAATGCTGGTATGTCTTCTCTAATTAGATTTTTAAGTGCTTCAGGGTGAGGACTGACTTTTCACAGGGGACACTACAGCATCCAGCACAATGAAGCTCTGAAGCAAGTCAGAGCATCTGGCTTTATTATCTGAATAATGGCCAAAACATAAATAGCATAATAATAAGATGAAAATGATATGATGGAACAAGAAGTAATACTAGTAATATGATAACAGCAATAATTATAGTCATGGTATTAGTTATAATTATCTGACAGTGTTCAGTAGGTGACCAGAGGGCCGAGTTCAGAAGGGGAAGGTGCCCAAACATAACCAGTCATATCATCCATGTGAGAGGAGCTCTGGGGAGGAGCTGGACGCTGTGGAGGTTCTTCCTTGGTGAAGTTTGTCTCTGAATGTCCCAGCAGGCACTTGGATGTTTTAGTGTTACAGTTCTGGATGGGAAGATAGGAACCTGGAGGCGGGATCAGACTCCAGTGTCTGGAATAGAGGAGTGGGTGACTGCAACAGGCTATCTGGGGAGATTTTCGAGTCCCTAGTTACCTCTCTGACAATGAGGACCCCCATCTAAAGGAGTAATTTCAGATTCTTGGTTGTAATGAAGAGAAATGGGCACCTTCAAGGACAATTCATCCCACCCTGAGAGCCATGTCTGAACGTACGCTACATGCCTAACTTTTTGGCAATTCATACTCTCAGGGCTTGACATAACCATGTTTAAACTGGGTACAATAACACTTTCTTTGTCATCTCCACTGCAATTGTCAGCACTTTGGAGAGCAACTTTTTCTTTTCCTCCATCCATACAACCCTAATACAACAAAGTTCTGATCTTACTTGGGTTCTGTAGATCGTGCTGAAGTACCATTAGTCAACAATAACAATAATCACAAATGAAGTCTTCCTTAGAAGTCCCAGCCAGCCATAGCTTTTGTCATGTTCATTTTGTTTAGCATTTTTAGCTGAAAAGGGATTCTCTTGCAAGACTGGAGACCATCAGAGTGATCCAGAAGACTCTACCTAGTGACTCACAGCACTGTTGAGCTGGCTTGGCACTCCTCACTCTCCTCGCAAGAGAAACCAGTAAGGTGCATGAAGTCAATGACATGAGGGTGGGGACACGGCACTCGCTTCTTCAGACCAGACCCTCCAAAATCTTGCTTCAGCACTTGCAGAATGGGAGTATCTGGAGCTGGAATACTTTCCTCACCAAGAGCCTGAAGGTGCCAAGTACCACTGTCACTGGAGGGATGGGACTGGTGGAGCAGCACCAAAGATGCTGCACTTGGATGGAGTCCTCTCAGACTCTGCTGTGGAATAGTCATGACCAGCAGCTTTCCCTGTAGAAACCTCACTAGACATCGAGGAAAAAGCTAGCACAGTCACAACCTGTAGATTTCTTTAAAAGTGTTATTTTTAGGGGCCAAATTTTATATAATTTTTTCTCAGAGAAGCTCACGTAGGGCTGGCGTGATGGCTCTCTGAGCAGGGAAGGGGGCATAAAATCAACTAGACTGTACCCCTTGCTAGCCATAATACATTTGTCCACAAAGCAGGCATAAGTCTTCATTTCCATCTGACTCCTCCATTAAGCAGCCCTTCACCCAGTACTTGCTGCGGAGGAGATGTGGGCGCACAGCAGAGATCTCCCTCAGCCCTTTTCCCTTCTCTGTTCCTCCCTCAGGTGAACCCCACTGACTTTACAACAAGGCTTCAAAGTTTCAGAGCATTTTTTTGAAGACCATTAACAGTTAAACTTATTGAAGCCATGCTGGTATTTCTGATAGCCCCTTCCCTCCCTGGCTGCGCAAGAAGAGATGAATCAGGGTAAAACAACAGCTTATGATGGGGCTCTGTAAGATGGGCTTCAGTGGCAGCCTGGGAAATCAAATCATTTCTGATACAGGAAATCCTATGGATAGACATCTTCCCCTCCAACTGAAAACTGAGACTTAGAAGAAAGCCACACTTTTTTTTTTTTTTTTTGTGTAAAAAATGTTTCCAATGAAAAATTGAATTTTTTAAAAAATTTTAACTTATTTGTATATCAGTGTTTTTTTTTCCCTGTGTTTTCTGGCTTTGTGTTTTTCTTCAGAAAATTGTGTTTGTTTTGTGTGTGTGTGCACGCACATGTGTATGTGTGAATAATAGATGTTTTCTAAGAGGGATTGTTCATTACTGTCAACCTCTTTTGCAATCCTATAATTTTGGCATAAATATGTTTTTCCTCAATGCTAAATTGGATTGACCCCAAATTAGTATGGACCAAGGGTAACTTTGGGACTAAACTGAATGAATTATTTCTCTGGAAATGCAGGATGTATTAGTTATGTCAGTGGACAGATTCCCTGACAGGAGCTGAAACTGAGCACTTAAGAACCATCTTCAACATCTTATTGTGTCTGATGAGATCATGATTCAGACTACTTGAGCAGTATCTCAAGTATGCAAACCCTCCGGGAGTAGAACTGGCTCCAAGGACAGAATTTTGTTGCATAGGTTACAAAAGAATTCAGGTTTAATCAGCTTGTCTCTGACAACCTGAAGAAAATCGTCAATAAGATCACAAATGGGTGATAAAGACAGCCATACCCAGGTACAACAGTGACCACACAAAGCCAAATGCTGCTGTCAGACGTAGCCAAGCCATGGATCTGCCAATAGATTCACCCAGTCAATCCTCCCTTCCTTCGCCCCTCAATCCTCCACCACAAAGCATGTACCCACCAGGGAGATGGCTGCTTGACCTGCAACACAGAATGTTGCCGCACCCATACTGTATTTACCACTCCTGATAAATTAGCCAAGCTTTACCACAGGTCGTATTTTGGTTTTCGGGCTTCACATCCTTGTTTCCTACAACCCTGCTCTGGTCTCGGGTCCCACCCACTGTCTGAGGGTCACCAATAATTTTCAGGTTCTCCATCCAGCCCACATTTGGCTGGTGCTCACATTCAGGTTTTTGTTTCAGTTTTCAAGCTGGGGTTTTCAAGCCATGGTTTTAACTGGTTTTGGACAATTGTAACCCCAAGAGAATGAACCATCCAGACCTAGGCAGAGTTTACAAAGTTCACTGGTACTGCCAATTACATCTGGTGCTTCGAAAATCCCTGCTATTGGCAAGAAATCCATGCAACTAGTAAGTGTTTACATATATATGATCTAGAGCTGGAAAAATAGAATTCCAGTGACATTTACAGCAAATCGTGTAATGGATTGAGCAATACTGCAGTGCAGAATTCAACCCATGGCATGTGTGAGCAAACATTGCATATAGCCCCATGTTTCCCTGTGTGCTGGGTGGGGACTCTTGAAGAGAAGATTTCAGTAATCATTATGGTCAGTTTAAATGCCAAGGCCCAAATATAAGTTTGTCTAGCACCTGCTATTGTGAAAACCTGTTTCTAGGTGATAATGACTTGAAAAATTTAATTAATTGGGTTGAACCCTTCTGTGCTAGATGTATCTCTGAAGATTGCTTTTTTTTTTTTTTTTCTTTTCTTATTTTCAGGGGAAAAAAGCTCTTTCTCCAAGCAAGAAATAGCAAGGAAAGGATTTGCCTGTATTTTAATAACTTTACTTATTTGTTTTGAAGTAGGGTTTTGAGGTCTGGTAGGGCACTCAGGGTGGCAAGGTGTTTCATTTACTGTCATGTTTTAGTCTTATCCCAAACTGAAAAAGTTATGAACATCCAAAACTTGGAGTTCAGGCTTGCTCAGTAAAATTCCTTAAAATGTATCAGCTAGATTCCCTAAGGCTGTAATCTGTCCCAGATTTGCAACATGAAAATATTGAAAAACTGAAGTTAGGCACAAAAGAAGAGAGAAAAGGCACCTAAGAGAGGTCAAACACAAATTCAAAGGACAGAAGCAAGGGTAAGAGGAAAAGCAGACGAAGGGGTGGAAAGGAAGGGCTGAGAACAGAAGCTGAATGTTCACAGCAGAAGAGAAAGAGCTAGGGCAGAGAGAGGCAAGAAAGAAATTTAAGGTGGGAAGATAAGAAAGACAAAATTCATTGGGATGATGGAACTTTCCCACCCATTGGGAATGTGATTATGAGAAGTACCTGGGAACCAAAACAAAAAAAAAAAAAAAAACCAGCGCTGGCAATAGAAGGAGGACAAGGAAAGAGCAGATTTAAGCAAAGACAAAGGTGGCTAAGGAAAGGAGCAACTGGAGATATACAGGAGCAAAAGAGAGATTGACATAAACAGGTAAAATTTCAGATCTCCACAGAAAAATGTGGAATTTCAGAACTGAACCTCCCATCCCCAGATTTTAACATAACGGCTTGATGAACATAAGAGCTGTGTGGATCTGTCTTCTTGTAGTGCCAGGTCCCTACAGACGACGACAACGCATTGTGGGACTGAGTACTCTCAGCCTAGTTCCTAGGAGATACGTTGTGAATCTAAAGGTCCCATAGCTGCTGATTGCTATAGCAGGACCAATGACATCCTACAGTAAGGAATATATATTTTTCATTTTGTTTATTGTCTTCAAATTGCACTAAGAATCCAAATCAAAGAACCTCAGTAAAGCTGCAATCGAGTTGTCAGGTCAAGATGACAAAATTAGGCCCCTGCGAAACGAAGTTGTTCCTCTTCTGCATTTGCTCCATGCCACAGCCTTCTCTTGCAAACGTCATACACATTTTGAGAAGGATCCTCCATCTTATTCAATAAAGAGTGGTATATGTGTAGACTCCAAGCAGATCTGAAACTCCAGGAGCAGACCTACAAAACGTTCTGCTCCCATACATACCTACAGCTGAAGGAAATGAGGATGCAACTCTGAACACCAGAAGTGCCATAAAATGGTACAAGCAGAATTTTGTGCACCAACTGGAATATTTGACAGCATAAAGTAGGGAACTTAGCTGATAAAAGAGACGTGAGAATATTAAGAATGAAAGTCTGTAATTTGGCAGTACTAAATTGGCTAAACTGACAACTCCGGCTTTAATCTGAGCATAGCTACCTGGTTATAATAAAAATAGCACCCCTTCTCCTAAAACTGTCATGAAAGAAAGTAAAAAAAAATATTATGAGAGAATTAATATACTCTAAGCATCATGGAAAAGACCACGAGGAAACTGATATTTCTGTGTTCAGTGCAGACGGACAGCATACAGTAAAGCATGCAAGTACATGGAGATCTTCACGAAATACTGAGCAGTTATCCCATCAGAAAAAGTGTCTGTCTTGTGCCCAGGATGGGACCAGAGCTGTGTGTGTGCAATCATGTAAAACCTCAATCAGAATAGGTACTTATAAATGAGCCCAACTTAGAGTTATCTCAGTTCTGTCACTCTCACTTGGAATTATGACCTTGATATTCTTTTAATGCAGTGATTTTGGGGTGAAAAAATTTACATGTTCAAGCACTGTGCAGCTTTGCATAGACTGCTTACAAAAGCTGAGAATCGGAATCACAGAATAATTTAGGTTGGAAAACACCCTTAAACTCATTGAGTCCAACTGTTAACCTAAGACTACCAAGTCCACCACTAAAACATGCCCCCAGTCACCACATCTACACGTCTTTTAGATACCTCCGGGGATGGTGACTTAATCACTTCCCGGGCCAGCCTGTTCCAAGGCTTGAAAACCCTTTTGGTGAATAAATTTTTCCTAATAACTAATCTAAATCTCCCCTGGTGCAACTTGAGGTGGTTTCCTCTCATTTCATCACGTGTTACTTGGGAGAAGAGACCAACACCCCCCTTGCTACACCCTCCTTTCAGGTAGCTGTAGGGAGCAATAAGGTCTCCCTTCAGGCTCCTTTTCTCCACACTGAACAACCCCAGCTCCCTCAGCCACTCCTCATAAGACTTCTTCTCCAGACCCTTCACCAGCTTCGTTGCTCTTCTCTGGCCACACTCCAGCACCTCAATGTCTTTCTTGTGGTGGGTGGCCCAAAACCAGATACACCCTGAAGATACACCCTGACCACAGAGAGTACCTGGCTGGTGACAAGGAGCACACCTAGGTCACTTTATGGAAATTCCAGATTTAGGTTGTTTTTTTTTTTTTTAGGAACCAGTTACATCTGAGTTCCCAAACTGACCATTGTCAGCGTACCGCTCACCTGGGTCCCTACCACTGCTTAAAGCTTGCTGATACCTCTTCTTTACATTTAAAACATCCAATCATAGAATCACAGAATCACTAAGGTTGGAAAAGACCTCAAGGATCATCAAGTCCAACGATCAACCCAACACCACCTAACCCCCTAAAACATGTCCCCAAGCACCACATCGACACGTTTCTTGAACCCCTCCAGGGATGGTGACTCAACAACTTCCCGGGGCAGCCTGTTCCAATGCCTGATCACTCTTTCATTTTTTCTAATATCCAGCCTAAACCTCCCTGGTGCAACTTGAGGCCATTTCCTCTTGTCCTGTCACTTGTTACTTTAGAGAAGAGGCCAGCACCCACCTCATTGCAACATCCTTTCAGGCAGTTGTAGAACTGCTTGCAACCATTACCTGCTGCATTTCATTGTCCCTTCTTACACTCAGCCAGCCCAAGCACAGGTCTTGCTGACCTGCAGCAAACTGTCCCTACCACACTGGGAATTAGGGGAGCAGGAAGAAGATCCCAAAAAGGATTGCTTCGGCTTCTGGGGGTGAGTGTCCTGTTGCACAAGAAAAGTGATGTGAAGGTCTCCTTCTTTTCAAAGGGTGAAAAGAAAGTGTGAAAAGAAGCTGGGTTCTGTTCTCTGTGTGAGATCAGCCATGAAAGTAAGATCCACCAGGAAAGTCCTCAGATGAAGACAGGCCTCCCCTATTCACATGCTCCGGGATTCTCTAGGATTTTTTTGTCAGTAATTGCATTTGCCAGGAGCAAGATTTCAATTTCTCTATTTTTTTCTTCTTTTTGAGAAAACTTAGTCCTAATTGTGAGTGTCCATGCTGGGGGCATCATGAAAGAACACGAAAAAAAAAATGATCAATAACAAGATGAGAAGGTCACTAAGGCTGCTGCTCCTTCACTGCTTCTCACCTTTACTTGAATTGTCAGTGAAGATGGCAGTTGACATCAAATGGGATGCCTAATTATATAGACCAGTTTCAGCATTTTCTCCAGGTAAAAGGGAAAGCAGGTGTCTGGGTTTCCTTACTCTGACCCAGCAGTGCCCTCTAAGCTTTCAGACCACCCTGGCTGCCATCTTATTGCTCATTTGGAATGATGATATTAGCAGAAATAATGTTAATTTAGACATCAAATGCAATTAAAGTCAAATGCTGACATCTCCTGCGTAACTAAAAAGCACCTAGTGAAATTTTCAATAGTGCTCTGAAAATGCAGCCATACGCTCTTTGTACGTACAGCTACCTAATGTCCTAAAAATCTGAATGCTTTAAACCAACTATATTTATTGTCTTTAAGCCCAGGTATTTGACATTTCTGAAGCCAAGATAAGGTGAAGACTCTCCTGCACCACCTGTGAGGGTATGACCAGCTCCAGGGACATGTTGGTTGCTTTAACAGTGCTCTGATTCTCTTTTGTGTGTACCCTGTGTTGCACCTGTCAGTCCAAAACAAAGGCCACCAGTGCAGAGTGTGCCACAAGTGGGTTGCACGCAGGGTGTACCAAAGAGGTAGATATGTGGACTTTCACATTTACATCTTCCAAAGCTGTCTCAGGTGAGCTGAACTGCTGTGCACTGCTGCTGGACCCATGTGGCTCAGACACCGGAGCACAATCTGACAGGCAGGTGGGTATGGGGAAGGGTTTTCTTTTGTTCTTTAATTTTTTGATACAGGGTGCACAGAATCATAGAATCACAGAATGGTTTGGGTTGGAAGGGACCTTAAAGCCCACCCAGTGCCACCCCCTGCCATGGGTAGGGACACCTCCCACTAGCCCAGGTTGCCCAAAGCCTCATCCAGCCTGGCCTTGAACATCTCCAGGGATGGGGCATCCACAGCTTCTCTGGGCACCCTGGGCCACTGCCTCACCCTCCGCACAGGAAAACATTTCTTCCTCACATCTCATCTCAATCTCCCCTCTTTCAGCTTATAACCGTTGCCCCTGGTCCTCTCACTACACTCCCTGATAAGGAGAGTTTCCCCATCTCTCCTGTAGCCCCTTTAGGTACTGGAAGGCTGCTACTAGGTGTCCTCAGAGCCTTCTTTTCTCGCATGGGAGAAGTTTTTCTTGCCTTGTGGCACTGTTTGCAGAAAGGAGCAGAAGACCCTTGGATGCCCATCTCGCCCAAAGGACACTGCTCTGTGCACAGCTGCCCGTCCTCCTCGGCAGCATTGCCTGGCCACAAGGTCCTGCTGCCCCCTGCACACTCAGCCACACCTCACGACTGCTCTTGCTCACAGGTTTCACTAAACGCATTACTTTCAGGTAATATATGTTTTGCTGTAAGCCTAATGTAGAGCATTACAGCTTGTGTTTGATTTTCATCCTCCAGCTTTGCAGGTAGTCACAGAGCTAAGTGACATTGAGCTGAGAAATCTATGAAGTGGTATGTCGTCGTTATCCATCTTGCAGAAGTGTTAATGTCATCTTCAGCTCTCATCCGTGCCAATTAGCCAAAGCTCCTGGAGGAGGACTAGATACATAATTCCAGCTGTAGCTGGTGTGTTGCGTGTGGTTGCTGCTACAGGTCCCCAGCTCAGACTCATCACTCATGCAGTTAGTCACAGAGGTACTC
Organism: Pterocles gutturalis; assembly: GCF_000699245.1. Classification (NCBI taxonomy): domain Eukaryota; kingdom Metazoa; phylum Chordata; class Aves; order Pterocliformes; family Pteroclidae; genus Pterocles; species Pterocles gutturalis. The sequence goes on along the minus strand of NW_010141329.1, from coordinate 33,125 downwards.
TGGCAATCCCATCCGGACAGCGCTTATTTAGTCCCCTTGGTCTGATGGAACTGGTAATAAATCAACACCATAATGAGGGGAAGCTGCTGTTGGAACATGCTACAACTACAGAGCCACTCCAATAGGCTTTATTAGCTGGAATAGCTGCTCTGTCTCTGGTAATTTTGTTGGGAGACTTTCTAACTGGTCTGCTTAATGGATGACCTTGCAGGATTTATATATCCTGGTTTTGATCTGAGACAATGGATTCACAAGGTTGATAAGAGTATGGGGATGACAGTCCATGGCAGCACCCAGGATGGATCACCTTTCTTCTCCTGGGACAAATGATCCTTCATAAAAGGGATTTTGTACTCACACAGGATTTATTCTTGAAAGCAAATCCCAAAGTTACAACAATTACTACATGATTCCCTTCCCCTCCAGCAAAATAGGGCAGCCCCAATAATATAGTTGGTATCAACTTAGCTTAAAGGTTAGTAATTCCAGCGGCGTCTAGGGGATTTAAACACCCTGACTGACAGTGATACCACTAAGATCCAAATAACAGAAATCTTTCTAAATGCTTCCACACTGCTTTGCCTACAGCATGCACAAGCAATCCTTTATTTTCCTGTTTTTCAACCCAGATTTTTCTTTCCTTATTTAATGTATTGCCCAGTTACATTTGCCTGCATCATCCTATATGTTATGTAAATATGACATTTATTGTTGAATAAGCCCTACTTATATACACAGTCATCACTCAACCATACTAATGAGAGGTTAACTGCAATTTGTAAGCTGCTGCTGTTCTTTCAGCTCTGTAATTATATCAGTGATATTCAACCTTTTTTTTACCCCGTGAGCCATAGGGCCTGTTCTGTGGCCACTAAAGAGCTGGACGCCTTCTCCACAAAATGGGAGTGCTTGTGACAGGGATCAAATGGATGGAAGACAGATGCCCTGAGCCCTATTGACATTTCCTTTGCCCTTCAATGGCACCGATTACTTCTCCAGGCATTCTGGAGGCTGTGTTTTTCCCCATAAGTTTTTCAGTGTGCAAATTCAGCTCTTGAGATCTCCTGCACAAACAGGTAGGATGAAGAGGGGTGTCAGATTCCTACCAGTGCTGAATAGGGGTTTTCTACCACCCTCTTTGCACAAGACATGTGAGATGTTTTCTCTCTCCTGGTCTCCATCTCTCCTATACTGCCACTGAGAACATCCTCGATTGTCTCACCTGGGATCAGATAAAGGCTTTGTAGACTTGTCTTGAGTGCAATTTCCACTCAATTCCCCCCTGCTGAGCAGGACTGAGCATGGGGCCTTGTTGGTGGCATCTGCAGAAGTCCTGCTGATAGAGAGCAGCTACTGCAATCTGGTTTTGCAGCTCCTGCCCACACGACAAGCTAGTTCTCTGCCTGTGCATGGACATCACAAAACCCAGCAATTTCCTGAGCTCTGCCCAGCTCCTGGGAATGGCTGCACTTACGAAGCTGAAGACACTTGGCAAAGTGTCACAGCCACAGCCTCCTCTGTACCAGCACTACTGAATCCACACTGGACTCTGGTGTCACCACTGGCGGTCGGTTGCCCAGTTCATGCCTCACAAGAGGGCCTGAAGGCGGTTTAGCAGCTTTAGCATCTTAATCAAAATGTCTGAGGCACCCTCAGAGTCCTAGGGTTGTGAGGAGAATTCCTCCACGGCTACGCTGTGCCCACAGCAGTACCTGGGGCAGGACCTGACTCGCTCCTTCCCTGGCAAAGGACCTCACCCAGCCCCTAGAGACAGCTAGCTCCTCAGGGAAACATAAATCGAGATTTGACATTATCCTTCAAAGTGTGATGAGAAAAGAGATTTAGAATCATAGAGTCACAGAATGGTTTGGGTTGGAAGGGACCTTGAAGCCCATCCAGTGCCACCCCCTGCCATGGGCAGGGCCACCTCCCACTAGCCCAGGTTGCCCAAAGCCTCATCCAGCCTGGCCTTGAACCCCTCCAGGGATGGGGCATCCACAGGTTCTCTGGGCAACCTGGGCCACTGCCTCACCACCCTCACAGTAAAGAACTTCTTCCTAATGTCTAATCTAAATGTGCCCTTTTCCAATTTAAATCCATCGTCCTGTCACTGCATGCCCTTTTAAAAAGTCCCTCCCCATCTCTCCTGTAGCCCCCTTTCAGCACTGGGAGGTGCTGGAAGGTCTCCCCGCAGCCTTCTCTTCTCCAGGCTGCCCACCCCCCACTCTCTCCGGCTGTCCAGCCTCTGCCCATCTCTGTGGCTCCTCTGGCCCCGCTCCAACAGGTCCAGGTCTTTTGTATGTTGGGGGCACCACAGCTGAACACAGCACTGCAGGTGGGGTCTTCCTGAGTCTTTACCCAAGGCATGAGGCCAAAGTCAAATTTTTGCACCCAGCTTTTGGTGTAGATGCAATTAAACATGGCCTGCTGTGTGCGGGATGGTTAGTAGGAGAGTGAGAAGAGAGGGGAGCAAATATTGGCCTTTTTTAGCACTCTTTTACAGCTCCTTCTGCTAGCTGAAATGCTGCAGTGTGTCATTATCTGTTGATTGCAGTCTTTTGCCCAGTTTTTGCTCTTGCCCAGTCAGCACTCGTCTCCAAGACAATTTGAATTAATTGTGTGAAGGATTTTACAAGACTGGAATATTCAGAAACATTCAACTGAAATCAAGACAGAGTGGGTCTGATTCTGATCCCACAGGGTTTGACATGGGCAGAGCTGCAAAGGACTGATGGGTTTTTGTGGTTGCTCTTCGCCCCAAGGGAGGGAAAAGCCTGTATCTCCACCTCCTGGTGCCACAGGTCTGGCATTTTGTCAGCAGAACATGTATTTGATGGTTGCAATTTGTTTTTTTGAAGATCTTTCTTTGTCCTCTAAGGATATTCAGTACCTTCTTTACAAACATAGAATGTCCATCATTTTTACTGTAAATCCTGGTTTCATGTCCCTTGTTGTTTATACCTCCTGTGTGCAATAATGAAGCACATACTGAGGAGTAAATCAGACTTAGAGCCGACCACTGCCAGGACAACTGTTCATCCCTTTCTCAGATCCTGGTACTGCATGTGACTGTTCCCTGTACCTTGCTGTTCTCCACGGCTTTTCAAAAGAGTTGGCAGAAGTGTGGAACACTTATTAGCTAACTCTGTTGACACATTAAGTGGATGTTATCCAGATCTACTGATTGGGTACAAATGTGACTATTAATTGTTTCTTTCCCCAAGAAACAGAATCTTGTCAAACCAAATGCTACTTTCTCAACTAATGTCTCCCCACTTGCCCTAACCAGAAGAGACAGTCTCCTCATCTTTTTGATAATAACGATAATAATGCTGATAATGATAATAATGATGATGATGAAAATAATAACAACAGCAACAATAACAACAACAGCAATGAATAATCTCTTTCAAATATACCATTAGGCCTCACAAGTAAAAAAGGATGCAGCAGCTTGCTGGAACTCTTGATTTGGCAAATGGAATGATAAAATCAAAGGTAAGGATGTTGCACATTCATTCCACTGGCAGCTTAACATACCGATTGGTGTTCGCCTCTACCCCACACTACCTGTTCTGTTTGGATTCACCCAGCATCAACACATGAAAGTCAAGCAGGTTCCCAGTCGCAGCCCTACCGCTGAGCTGTACAGCTGTGTGTAAATATCTGTACTTCTCCATGTCTATCTCCCTGTCTATAAAGGAGGCAATCAAAGGAGCTTTTGCACAGCTATACAAAATTTCCAGACATGAAAGCGCAGGGAAGTTAGGTGCCAGCATTCTCTATAAATTGTTAGTAGCATCAGCTTGCTTTCTCCCCCTTTCTTCCTCCTACCTCATTGTGATGCAGCATCACACTGTCCTCAAAGTTCACATGCTTGAGAAAAAAGAAAACAACAAAAACCTGAGATTTCCACAGAGTGTCAGCATAGATCAGAACTACAGTAACATCTTTAGCATGGGCAGATAATAAATGAAGTCTGAAAGTTCAAGTAATTAATATTCTTAATTTAAAAATGTACCAGACTAAGTCTCAAGTTTGAAGGAAAAGATTGGAGAAAAAATCCAAGCTATCAAGGCAGAGTAAATTGTCAGCAATAACCAGGACTGAGTTTTTGTTTTTAATTAAAATCAATTTCCTTGACTATTATTTAATTTTATTGCACAGCAGGTTTGGATTTTTTTTTTTTAAGATTAAAATAAAACTTTTCTTAATATTCTCCTGCCTAGCACTTCCATTTCAACCCACTGTGTGCACAGTGCAGTGGAGTCTGTTTGCATTTGGTTTAAAAGCCTTACACTGAGCCACGCTTTGTGGGTTGCACTATTTTTTTTCCAGATGCTCCCAGACACAAGCCTGGATTGAGCTTCCTCTGCTGCTCCCTCTCGAGCCGATCTCCTGGAAAGCAGGTTAAAATGAAGCAATGGTGCAGGGAGATCTTTTCTGCAGGCATTCATAAATTCTTGTAGTTCTGTTTCCACCACGGGGCTATTGAAGCCCTGCAGGTTAGCACATAATGAAATGCGGACTCCCTGTACTCGCTGTGTGAGGAAATGAACAAATCCAGATTCCCTTTTTACTTTCCTAGATAATAACTCTTTTGTTTTAACTAATCTTTCACTTCCAGGGGTGATTAGATGCTTTAGCTGAATGAATCTTATTATTTAAAGCCTTTCCCGCCTGCTTCTCAATGTGCATTCTGACTCATGTACCTATTTTCATGTAGAGATTATTTAGAGAAGGTGCTTTTTTCCCCTTTAAAAATAGCAGCAAGCAGGCTTTGGGGCTAAGTCTTATCCGTGTGTCTGGCCAGTCACTGGTGCCCATCTTAGCGAAAAGAACAGATGCTAAAAACCCCTTGCTAACGCGTGCTGACGATGTTTGACTACTGCATAAGAGGCTGCAATGGAAATATGGATCCTAACTATGATATTTTCAGACCTTTAAGTATTAGAAGATGAATACTAAACCAAAAATATACCACCAAAACGTAGCAGTGCATTCCCACACATCCCCAAGCTTGAGCTCACTGGATTCAACAGGACACGAGCACACGGCTGAAGCCCCATGGGAAGGAGGCAGCTCCGGAGCTGAGCGATGGATGGGGACTGCCGTGGTGGAGTGGGATGCGGTGGCTGGGGACTGCTGCGGTGGAGAGGGACGCAATGGCTGGGGACCACCACGGTGGAGCGGGATGCGGTGGCTGGGGACCACTGCAGTGGAGCGGGATGCGATGACTGGGGACTGCCACAGTGGAGCGGGATGCGATGGCTGGGGACCACCACGGTGGAGCAGGATGCGATGGCTGGGGACCACCACAGTGGAGTGGGTGCGATGACTGGGGACTGCCACAGTGGAGCGGGATGTGATGGCTGGGGACCCCCATGGCAGAGCGGGATGCGATGGCTGGGGACACCCATGGCAGAGTTGGGGTGAAGTGCGGCGGTGGGGCCAGCTGGTCACAGCGGGGTCAGATGCTGCAGGAACATGGTGTGCTGGCCAGAGTGGAGAAGAAAATGAAACCCTCTTCTTCCTTCAAATCTGGGGAAATGCGTGCTGGGATCCAGCTGATGAGATCATGGCAAGGGAGGAGGCCGTAGTCGCAGTTAAGCCAGGAGCAGTGTGCTGCATTCTTTAATATAAATACCACTAACGTATGTGCATAGGATGCATTTTCATTGAGTTCCCCATGTACTACACACCCACGTACTCAATGTGAAGCCATTACCTCTGCCTCATTCTCCCAGTCCAGCCTACGCTCCTATTTAACTTGGTGCTCTCTGGCCAAGACAATTTTTAAATTCCTTATTCTCCCAGCAAGCTAATGATCTCCTAGAGCGTGATCCAGTACCTTCCTGACATATCTTTCTTGAACACAGAATGTCTACGACTCTGCTGCAAAAATAGCCACATGAACCTGGAGTCAACATCCAAACAGATCTATTAAAGAAGCAGCCAAAGAGAATGGGGAGAGAGAAGGAACAGGAGCTAGTAATTTGCATTCCCCTGATTGAGGGGATTTATCTGCATTTCTAGTTAATAAAAGACATTAATTGATTCACGTTTTTTATGGCTGCACACAGAGCTATTTCTGGCTGGAAGGAGACACACTTAAATGGAATGAGTCAGCCCAGACCTGTTATGTCACCCTGGGACCCTGAAAGATTTGTTAATAGCTCCGAAGAAATCAAGTCGCTTCACAGGGCTATTTTCTCCTCAGACATCAAAAGCAGAGAGAAAGTACAGTAATTCTGAAGGCTGAAAATGATTTTTTTTTACATGGTCCTTTGCTTTTGACAAATAGCAACAGGATAATCAAAGAGCTTTGCTCTCCGTGAGACACTTGCATAGAAATCTCAGCAGGATTTATCGGTCCAGCTAAACAATCTCCAGAGACACGGCTGTTAGCTAGGGAAAGTCCTAGCAGGTCACAGCTCCTCAATTCACCTCCTACCATTTCTTCCAGATTAACTACACAAATCAAAAGATTGTACTGAGAGAGTTGTACAGGAAGGAAAGTCTGTATTTTTCCTCTGAAAAAATATATAGAAAAACATATTTTTTCACCAAACCCTTTTTCCCCACAAAGGCACCTGTTTCCTAGCCAGGAATGAGGCTCTTTATCATCAGATGAAGTTGCACTGGAAATAAAACCATTTTAAATTGGTTTGTCTCCAGTGGAGATAGGAGGTGTAGCTCAGGTGTTCCATGTTCCCTTTCTGGGTCACGGTGCCCTGCCAGATGACACCTCGAGGAGGTAAAGGCTGAAGTGACGCACGTTGGTGGCTCTGCCCAAGGAGAGGTGATGATAACTCATGGGATGGAGGCCAGCCAAGGAGCCAAGAGAAGATGGTGGTCCAAAGTGACAAGGGACATCTAAGGAGCCCTACCGATGCCTTCAGCCCTTTGACAGCATTTCCACATTCAGTTTGGAAGGAGAATTGCATGGGTTTAAACTGAGAAATATGTACACTTTGTTTTCCACCAGAAGACCAAAAATATCTGTGGAAAATGTTGACAAATTGAAAGCATTTGTCATTTCTGCTTCTGTTTCCCTGGTGACAAAAAAAAAAAAAAATTTCCAACTAAGACAAAGCCTCCAGCTCACAGTCTTGTCCAGTTTGTCCTGATATTTGCCCTTGCTCTAGCTCCCATGGTTCAAAGCAGCACAACAGTGGCAGGAGGCTGTAAAATGGACCTTCCCCACACCTCCAAAGCTGGAGCATGCTTGCCCCTTTTTACCACCTGTCCAGGGCTGTTCACATTAGGATAAATATTTGTACTGGCCTCATCCTATTTAGAAAGTGATAGTTGTGCTTTGTTCTCATGTCAGCCTTTGCCAGGGAACAATCACCACTCTCAGTGGCGATAATGGGACACATTTTCTGCTGTTTTCTCCAACCTTTTTTTGGTGTGGATGTCCTGAACATGTGCGGCTCCTGGACATCAGAGGAGCCCATCAAAGGGCTCAGCTCTGTGTTACAGACACACAAACCTGGGTTTCTGGTGAACTTTCCTCGCACTGGGTGGTGAGACTAATTTAGCAGTAAACGGTTTGTAAATCTGCATGAGACCAGGAACTGATTTAAGGTGTAGGGGGTGCAGAAGTACAGGCATGTTAAAATCCTCACAGCTCAGACAAATTTGCCTCCAGTCAAATCCATACTGTCATCTTTCTTAAGGAAAAAGCACGCTAGAGAAAAAAAAAAAAAAAAAAAAGATGCTAACTGGGCACCCCCAAAGCCTCTGCTGCCATGGAACCTCTGGGGAGGATGGCTCTATGAACCCTGCTCATAGGATGAACCGCTGGACGGCAGTGTTTTAGTCCTGCCTCCCGTACGAGAAAGAGAGCGAGGGTGTGCTTGGAGAAAGCCACCCTTTTGTGAGAGTCTGTCATGACATACACAGATGAAGAAATCTCAGCCTCTGAGGGCTCCGCCATCAGCACCCTCCCAAGCCCCATTCTCCGGGTGCCTGTAGCCTGCTGGCTCCCCAACACGCATTCTCCTGCCTGCACATAGCAGCCAGGGATTGTGTTGTCTTTTTTTCTCTATCAGTGAAGGCTTACATTAAAACACCCAGAATCCTTAAAGACAAGAAATGACTGTGGCAGAGCAAGGATCAATACAAGCAAGATAAATACAGCTTGTGCTAGCTGGAGCTCTTGTACTTCACAACACAAATCTCAAAACGTGATGCCAGCTACAAATCCGGGGCAGTCATTCCATAGTGCCATGCTTTTTAACTGTGATGCACTGTGTTGTGACTCTACAGAGTGGGCTTCAGCTCATGGGGGAGCTTCATGATCGTTTTAAGGTGCAAAAGTCCCATCCCTCCTCCCCTGCCCCCTCCAGCTTGCTCCCTGCCATGCCTGTCCCCAAGCCATGAGGACACTCCAGCAGCTGGAGGTGTCTGTCCCAGGGTGTCTGATCAACACAAGGACTTTATCAGAGGTGGGCGCCCTCAAATTGGATGTATCAGAGAGGTCTCTTTTTCAGTCGATCACCCTGGTAGCTGGTGGAGAAATGAGGCATGGTTAAGATGAAGCTCCTCTGACCTGCTCTGCAGTGTGATTTGGGATGTGCTCCGCAGCAGGGCTTCTTTCTCCCTAGGCAGTACTCATGGAGACTGAGGAGCAAAGTCAGACGGAGATGCCATACTGTTTTGTCTTTGCTGCCTGTTTCAGAAAGAAAACTGGAATATCTGCTGTAACTCATACATGTCTGGGAAATCTGTGTGAGCAAACATGTAACCACAACCATGGGCTTCTCTCCTAGGCAGCAACGCAACCTGGCAGGCAGTCCTATTCCCACTCCAGCTGATGGACCAAAAGGGACCATAAATCATGGCTCCACCACAAGGCCCATGGTTCATTGCAAACTCTGAAGAAGATCTAGATTTCTGCTGATAGGTGTGTCTGAAATGACATTTGTATGGACATGGGGCTTCTGCTGGGCATTGTCTCTGGAGTTACAGCCAGTCCCCACACGCAGGATGATAAAAGGGAACCTGAAGAGGAGAAGTTAAACTTGCTTATGCTCTCTCACTTTCCTTCAAATGCTGCTCAAGATTTGCTATAGAATCCATGGAAAAACAGGTCACTATTGCCAAATCTCAGCTTCACCACTTCTGCTCCCAGATCCCAGAGATCTGGAACAGAAGGCTTTCTGGATGACACTGTCCTAAAGCCTGAACAACACCTCACCATGGGTATCTCAGCATCCTCCTGAAAAAAAGATAGTTACTCCTTTCTGCATGAGCAAGCGACTGAGGGAGGACCCAGACACCATCGAGTCTTGAGGAGAATCTAGAGCCTGTTGTCCTGGTGCAAGGACAGGCTGAACAGGTCCTGTTTCTCGCTGTCTCATCCATGCTGCCTGGGTCATCCTGAGGGTCCCACAGATCTGAACCCCCTTTCTGGGATGCTCTGAAAGTCACCCCAGCTCCATACAACGGTGACAACTAATGCCAGAGTCCAAGCTAGATCCAGTCAGTCACTGTATCTCCTCCCACTCAGTCTCCAGCTGATTTCCACCAAACTGCCTTTCTGATCTATGCATCATGTTTGATCCCTGTTCCGGTCCTGTTCCTGTCTCCTCTTCCCCTACTTCAAAATGAAGATAAGTCATCCCAATGTATTCAATGGCTTTCTTGGGAAACATTGGCGCAGGAAAAGGCTTTGAAAATGGTAAAAATTCACTCTGTTAAGATTGCCATCCCCAGTTCAGTGTCTCTTGCGCAGTTCCGCCTAAATATTTCAAGGTACCTCCGTCTCATCTAAATATGAAAAAGAAGCCAGCGGCTCTGAAAGGCTTGTTTAGAGAATCCAGCAGCAGCTATCTATTTTGTTTTCACTTGCTCTATACAAATCCTTATTCACTTCCAAGGGGTGAAATCTCTCTAATGAGTATGATCATGACAGGGTCCAATACCCTTGACAACAGAAGGAAAAGCTCTCTTCCCCGGCAGGTCGGAGGGAGATGCGTGACGGAGCCGTGGACACGCTGTCCCAGTGGCTTCCTGCCATGTGCTGGCTTTGGCTGTCTGCGTCCCTCCCGCGCTGTCAGGCTCTGTGTCGCTGCTGCCTGCACGTGGAGAATTTCAAAGGACTGCCAGCTGCTCTAGGGATCTTGAGAAATAAGACCTGAAGCTCAAGATCTTCCAGAAGGCTTGTTTCATAACTGAAGGAGTGGCAGGGAAAGCAAGGTCTTAACACAGTGCACTTGAACATGCAATTCCGTGAATGGATGACACAAAGTGTCACCATACGAAGGAATTATTTCTGTAAATGCTGTCTTCCATCTGAGGACAGGCTGAGAGAGTTGGGGGTGTGCAGCCTGGAGAAGAGAAGGCTCCGGGGAGACCTTCCAGCACCTTCCAGTGCTGAAAGGGGGCTACAGGAGAGATGGGGGGGCTCTGGATCAGGGGGTGCAGGGACAGGACGAGGGGGAACGGTTTGAAGCTGAAAGAGGGGAGATTGAGACGAGATGTGAGGAAGAAATGTTTTCCTGTGCGGGGGGTGAGGCAGTGGCCCAGGGTGCCCAGAGAAGCTGTGGATGCCCCATCCCTGGAGGGGTTCAAGGCCAGGCTGGATGAGGCTTTGGGCAACCTGGGCTAGTGGGAGGTGTCCCTGCCCAGGGCAGGGGGGGGCACTGGATGGGCTTTAAGTTCCCTTCCAACCCAAATCGTCCTGTGATTCTATGATTTGCAGTAGGCAAGGATCAGAACCTACACAGGCTTAAACATTTGAGAGAGACAACCAGCAGGGGTGATGCAAGGAAAGTGTTGTGGCTTCATGAGTTCAAATGCACACATCCCTTTGGGCTGCGCTCTTGCAGGGCACTGGAGGGTGGGTCACACATTTCTTTTCTGCTCATCTCTCCCCTGCACTCCTTAGACTCATTTATTCGCTGACTTGTGCCAGCCCTGTACTTGCCTAGACAGAGCTGCAGCTGGCGAAGCCCACTCCCAGCGATTTGGAGCCTGCAGCAAGTGGAACACCTCCCTGCCATGCCACTAGGGCTACCAATAGCCCACCGTGAGGTTAGACTGGGGTCAGCTCAGCAGCTATGTAGGATGTGGGGTTTTTTTGCTTGTGCTGTTTCCATGCAGCAGCAGCACTCAGGGGACCAAAGCTCTCACCTCATCTGGGGAACAGGACAAAGCTGGCCACCCCCCAGGGTGGGTGACCCTCAGCCAGGACTCTGAGCTACAAGCAAGTCGAGGAACCCCACGAAGAAAGATTGAGGTGTCACCAAGCACTGCATCAAAGTTGTGTCCCCTTGCCAGAGTCCAGAGGCCACAATGAGGCAGCGAGGGTCAGCTGTGGCCCCCCACCTCCTGCCATCTGCAAACGTGCCACCGTGAGTTGCCTTTTCACTTGTAACTCAAGCTCTTGCCCTGCTCTCGGTGATCAGTTCTTGCTCCCCTTGGTTGGAGTGTCCTATTTTTCACTCAGGTCATACCACCCTGGAACACATGGAGGGTATTTCTGGTACCTGTGGGCACACAGCATGAACTGTTCTAGGAGATGTTCCCCCGCCCTGGAGGCTTACGGGACAGCATGAACTCAGGGAGGTTTCCTCCAGTCCCAACAGTTTGAAGCACTTAAGCCTCGGACCTGAACGTTCCCATTACTTCCCTCGCTCCTCTTTTAACACTTAGAGCAGCTTTGCCCATCTCACTAACTGCAGAAGTATCATGGTCTGTGTTTTGTGTCCTGCACACTCTTGATCTCAGCAGCACCTCGTGACAGTGAGACCCACAGGCTCATGCTCACACTGAGTGAAAAAGCATTTCTGGCTCTCTGTTCTGAATTCAGCATTTTTAATTCAATGCCTTTCATCGAAGATGCGTAGGACTCACCAAACTACCTTCTCTGTCCCAAATCTACTTTACAAACTTTTATCTGCAGCTCCCTCCAAGCACAGACACTTTGCCAGGCACTTTTAAAGCCTTTATTCATATGATACCTCCTAATAGGAACCTCAGGTTATTCTCATCACCTATATTTGAGCTGTCTCTATTTTTAGTTTCCTGGTTTAAAATGAATATGAGGACATGCCTTTTATAGACTGTACGCTCTTGGGATCTGAGCATATTTTAAATTAATAACAGTAACATATACTTTGGAATAAAACTTGTGTTACTTTTAAACAATTGAGGCAGGGTGATGACATAAAAAGAACAGATAAGAGAATAGTACCTTAATAAAATGTTGAAGGGCTATGTTTCCAAAGAGAAATCTGTGAGTTGTGTGCACAGATACGGCCCCACATAAAGAGCAGATCTGCTCGGAAATATGATTGTGTCAGATGAGGGCTTTTACTCAGCAGATCTGCATCTCGCTGTCTGCACTAACGTTTTTCTTATCGCAGCTGGGAAGGCAAGCCCCCGAGCTCAATCTGTCTCATGCATTGATCACAGAATTTGAACAACCTCCCACTAGCAAAATCTGGTTTGACTCCTAGAGTCAGGGATCAATTTTCAGCCTGACTTCTTTTTGTTCACATTAAGAGCACATCTCTTCCAGGAACATCAGCCACTTTTTTTTTTTTTTTTTTTTTTTTTTTAAGGCGGGGTGTTGTCTAACATGTCTTTAAGTCATTCTTTGCTCAGAGGGGGAAATGCACATTGGGAAAGCAAATCCAGCGTTTTCTCAAGGGGCAGGTGTGCAGCAGCAGTACGGTATGGTCTATATTGGCATAAATAAGTTTATTTTCTGCAGCAGATCCAAGCCAGTGCCATTGAAATCAATTAAAAAATACCAGCCATTGGCAGAAAGTGGGCTTGGAATCAGATCTTCAGTTGAGGAACTAGGCTGTCGTCCAAAAACTGTATGTCAGCTATATGAATTACTGGCAAAAACCCAGTTTCTCTGTTCATTCACTTGACTTGACTGTCTAAAAGTCAGAAAAACTGTCACGAAGAGATCTGCTCCTGCTCGAAGGCTTCCTGCTCCATGCATCTTCTTGCTATGGGCATTGTCTCAGCATTTGCCTCCAGCTGAAATGCTGCTCTCTGTTCTCCAGCCACTAATTTAGAAGGAGAGTCAGTGAAAAAGAGGTGTTTCTTGTTTTTCACCTGTCAGACAAAAAAAATCACAGGTTCAATCTAACCGACAGTCTCAGAAACTGCCACGGACCTGGCTTCTGGCAGCTCTGCTCCATGAGAGCACCGGCAGCATCCTTAAGGCACTGCATGGAAATGCATGGAAATGACACCCTCATCCCGGAAAACTTGTGGAGAAATCATCCTGAGTGCCTTTATATAACAAAATAAGGGCACACCGCCATCACAAGGGATTGTGGGTGTGTGTCTGCAGGAGGGTGATGGCTACTGCATGAGGGATTTCAGGACCCTGGGGAGTTTTAAAGCCACTACCTGCAGAGTGAGGATGACAGAATGGGTTTGCTCCAGTTCTGGGGAGAAATGGAGATGCTGTCAGAGCGGAAGCAGCTGTCCCAGCAACAGCCAGGAGTCGAGCAGCGGGAAGGGGCTCAGCCCTCTGAAAGAGGTGCTTCCTGGCACAGCTGCTGGGGCCTCACTGCAACCCCTCCTCTCCTATCCAATGTCCCTGATGAGTGCTGTGAGTGAGATCTTCCCAACAGATGATCACTTTTAGGGCACTTCCTGGTGCCTGGAAAGAGAAGCAGGAGGAAGAGTGCAGGGCTTGCTCTGGAAAGTCCAAGCAAGGGGAAAATGCTCTACTCATCCTTCAGTCCACAGCCCTCCCCCACTTCCCAACATAATCTGCTCTTCCCTTAGCATTTCTTGGAGGACATGTTGGCCCCACCACCTCCTGAGAACCTCCAGGTAGCCAGTCATCTCCATCTTCAGCAAAATGACAGATGAGGGCTGCCCACTCCTTCTCCTCAAGCCCTGAGAGGACTGTGGCACTTTGACTCAACTGCAGCAGGAGCAATTCCTGCCACAGGGGACTGCAAATTCAGTTCAGCCTCAAAGCAGTTACAAAGGACAATGTGGTGGACTTGCTCTCCTTATCTTCTCCCTGCTCCTTGGAGGTCTTGCACTTTTTGTTCATGGACAACAGTAGCAAATTTTGCACTGCACAGGCTTCCCTCACCTCTAAAAAGGTATGCTACCACCGGATTTCATCACCCAAACTAACCACAGCAACGTTACTCTGTCCTGGAAGAGTAAAGCAGCTCTGCTTGGATGCAACCGCAGCGGACAGGACAAGGAAAGGATGCAAACATCTACATCTGCTGCCTCTGAGCCAGCAGAGCAACCTGCCAACAGCAGCAGGCTTTGCACAACAGCAGATTACAGTTCACCTTCTGCTACTTCAGCTGAGGCTAGATTAAGGGCCCAACACACTGGAAGTCACAGATTTTGTGCTTAGGCAAAGAGAATTTTATTATCCTTTTGACTGCAACACAACTGCAGTAGGAAAGTTCTCAATCATCTGTTGTACTGCGAACCTCTTGGAGCATGGACACCAGACCTGGCGCAACGTCATGGCAGTATCAAACAAAACCGACTTTGGAATGATCTGAAGAATTCCTTCAGCTGAGGAACAGAACAGGAACTAAATGACTCGGGAACCACAGCTGTGCAAAAGTATAACCCTGGGACAACAAAGTGATGTAAACTCTGAAACTTAACATTCCCACTTCAACAGATATTCAGCTGTTGTGTACTTGTAAATCCAACACAAGAAGGAACAAGACATCTGGGACATGTCTCCCTCTGGTTTGTCCCCATCTAGGAATCATGGTTCCCATCTTTAACCTGTCGCCTTTCGACACTCCCACAAAATAAACTAGTCCCAGCCAGGGGCCCGCATGCTGTAAAGAGGTGGAGATGAATCTGCTTCAAAGAGTAGAAAAAGTGAATCAGTAAGTTCAAATCTGTCTCTCAAGGACTGTCTGCAATTACTTTCCTGGAATTTGTTGTATAAACCCCCTACAACTGTCCACAGTTTCGTGCTGACTCTTAAAGGATAAACCAAAGCTCCTAAAACCAAATCACTTCCCTATGAGCGAGTACCATCTCTCGAAAGGAAATGTGGAGAGCAAACCTGGCCCCTGTGTCTCAAAGACTTTTCTGATGATGAGCCAATGTTCCTCCCAGGGAATTTTAGAAGATAAAGTGTGTGCAATAGACTGGTTTTGCTATAGCCAAGTAGATTTTTGTGCATGCTCAAGCTCTTCACCTGCTGAGCTCCGACCACGGGATTCAGTTGTTCTGGTGAGATCACAGATGCTTCAGAACTACAGATCCCTCTGCAAAGTTCCCCATCCGCACCCAGGAAACTCCAAGATTTTCGTAATATTTGATTTCTTATTTACAATCTGCAAACACAATTAAGACTGAATGCTGACCTGCTTAAGAAACAGTACGCTAGCTCTAAGGGTGATTCTTAATTTCAGTTAAAATCCCTGTTTGGGGAAATAACCAGCCTGACATGCTCAGTGACAATATAGCAGGAAATCATAAGGTTTTTTTATACACCAGTTCTTGATAATAAATATAGAAAAAGTCATTGTTCAAAGAGAAGTTTGTGGCATGCAGCTGAAACTCTCTGTTTCACAGATAGCTGAGTTGTAACTGCCAGCTTTTCACCAGCCTTCAGCTCATTTTTCAAAGGTATCTGCCAAAACATCATGGAGAGTTGACAGACTCTCTGTGAAAGGGCATCCAATAATAGGCAGGGTTTTTTTCTTCTCTGCTCAGCTATTGTAATTTATTTTGATATATTGTTAACACACAGCAGAAAGAAGAGAAATTCATTCCAGAGTACTAGGTCATTGAAAACCATCCCTGAGAACTCAGCAGAATGCTGGATGCGCTGGAGTTTGTACGACAAGGAAGCGGGCAGCAAAATAATTCATTGACCACTGACAGAGAACGAGCTGAGTGATGAGTTGAGCTCTGTGAGTTACACTGCCATGGAAACACCAGGTCCTCAGCAGTGAAGGGTGGAGCTTGGGGCTGTAAAGGGGACCACGTGCTGAAGGCAAAGCCAGAGATGCCCCACGACCTTTTGCAAAGCGCCAGGTGCAAGCTGAGCTCCGATACTGCGTGTTTCAGTACTAGCTGCCAAACGCATTGCTAATCCCTGCCCGAGTGTGCACACGCAGCAAGGCACAAAGTGGGCCTTCCCTGGCTCAGACACAAGATTTTGGGTTTAAGGGTCCCTCAGAGAGAAAAAAGAGGCAACCCAACCTGGCTGGCATCCTTTCTTCCCAACTCAGTCCTGTATCCTCCAGGGAGCATGGTTGACCAGGTGAAGTTAAAAATGCCAGCAATGGGCTGAGGCTGTGAACAATATGATCTTCGACTGACAACCAGCGAGTGTCTGTTGACATGCACCAGGGAGGCTGCCTGTGGGGGAAGCTTGCTTCCTTGCTGCAGGAGCAGTCTCCATTTCAGAGCTGGCTACAGAGCAGCTGTGGGATTCTTATAGAATCATAGAATCACAGGATGGTTTGGGTTGGAAAGGACCTTCAAGACCATCTCATTCCACCCCCTGCCCTGGGCAGGGACACCTCCCACTAGCCCAGGTTGCCCAAAGCCTCATCCAGCCTGGCCTTGAACCCCTCCAGGGATGGGGCATCCACAGCTTCTCTGGGCACCCTGGGCCACTGCCTCACCCCCCGCACAGGAAAACATTTCTTCCTAATGTCTAGTCTAAATCTTCCAATTTAAACCAATTACGCCTTATCCCGTCACTGCATGCTCTTGAAAAAAGTCCCTCCCCATCTCTCCTGTAGCCCCCCTTTTCCTGCCATAGGAAGCTGAACCTCCTGGCTTAGCAGTGCTCTATGTGCTCCCTGCTTTGCTTGTGGTCATTTTTCTGCTGTTTCCTTAATAAGCTTGAGGAAGGCTCTCAGATGAGCTGCCAATCCTCCTTCTGCTCATGGCTCATAGTGTGGGATACACCAGCTCAGAAAGGCACTTTCCAAAACCGTCTCTCCAGGTTGTGCTTTAAGCCAGGTTTGTGGCTAGTTTGTTTCACAACATCAGGGGATGAACCCATCACCTTAATTATTTCAACATACTTTGCAGAAGGTGACCCCAGGGGTTGATGTGGATTTGCTCATCTTCACCCCATTCCCTGCCTACAGCGGTGGCATGCTGCACGGCTGCTGCAGGCATCGGTGTGGTTTCCATGACCTCCCGCTCTGCTCCCACCCAGCTATTCAGAGGGCTATTAAAAAAAAAAAAAAAAAAAAAGAGCTGTCCAGACTGCTGAGAAATGGACGGTCGCATCTGAAGTCGATTAAATAATTCAGAGCAGATTGAAATGCCCTATTGCGTAATGGAATCTTTCTGCAAAGCCGCGAAGCAGCTTCCACATCCCAATGATCCTATTTTCAAGTCAATACAATTAGATGTCAGAATATGCAATAGTTGAAATTAATCTGGAATCAGAATGCAAGCGATCTTTAGCACACACACTGCAAGACACCATCAAAATCATTAGACATTATCCAGGGTGAAGATAAAATGATTCATTGGGATGCAGCGGGCTCTGGCTTAACATCTCTCCATTGATACAAAATGTCTAACAAGTGTTTAATGAGAAAAAGGACTCAACACACCTAACCTTCTATGTTTGAATAATCTATTCATGGCATGTTACAGATGGTATGAAAAAAAAATGACCCTTAAAC
>NW_010141329.1:8463-15452 GCF_000699245.1 Pterocles gutturalis | reverse complement strand
CTGTAGTAATGAGGCTGCTGCACGTGTGGATTGCAGATGATGGGAGCAGAGAGAAAATTCCACCCCAGAGCTGATTCACTGCGTGTTTTGTAGCTCCGTTGGGCTGATGCTGGTTGCAACAGATGTAATCCAAGACTCCAAAATAACAAACTAAAAGTATGAACCAGCATCTTGGGAAAGAAACCAGAAGACAAGGCTGCCAGTGAAGAGACACGAACCAGCCATGACAGCAGAGAACCAGGGAAGTGCTGGGGAGAGGAATCCGAATCCTCAAACTGCTAATGATGATTAAAATAATAAATCTGTTTCCTCCCATTCATCTCTGAATCATGTTTACATGCCAATGGAGCAGTAAAACTGATGGTTCCAGAGCTGATGTTTGTCAAAGGGGCTCAGTTTGGGGTCCCCAAAAGGAACAGCGGTCTGCGTAAAAGGGGAGCGCGCACAGTGTGTGTACAAGAGGATGTGGTGTGAGCCACTATGAACACCCCATCCCGTTTCACCACACGTTGTATCATGTTTAGTCTGTATGCAAAGCTTGCAGCATGCTGAATATTATAAATCCACTGAGCTGTCTGCATGAAGATTAGTTTGCATACAGATATGTCATTTATAAAATACAGAGGCTGTCACAGACAGTCTTCAGCTTGCAGAAAAACCAGTGGAGGTGGGAAGCATGTGCAAACGTGGGAAGACAATGGATGGGTAGATCAGGACATTTCAGGAATCATAGAATCATAAAATCCCAGAATGGTTTGGGTTGGAAGGGACCCTAAAGCCCATCCAGTGCCACCCCCTGCCATGGGCAGGGACACCTCCCACTAGCCCAGGTTGCCCAAAGCCTCATCCAGCCTGGCCTTGAACCCCTCCAGGGATGGGGCATCCACAGCTTCTCTGGGCACCCTGGGCCACTGCCTCACCCCCCGCACAGGAAAACATTTGTTCCTCAGATCTCATCTCAATCTCCCCTCTCAGCTTCAAACCGTTCCCCCTCGTCCTGTCCCTGCACCCCCTGATCCAGAGCCCCCCCATCTCTCCTGTAGCCCCCTTTCAGCACTGGAAGGTGCTGGAAGGTCTCCCCGGAGCCTTCTCTTCTCCAGGCTGCACACCCCCAACTCTCTCAGCCTGTCCTCACACGGGAGCTGCTCCAGCCTCTGACCATCTCCGTGGCTCCTCTGGACTCGCTCTAACAGGTCCAGGTCTTTTTTATGTTGGGGAAGGAAATAACCTGATCCTCATATTGACATGGGATGTCCCACAGCCCCATCATCATCAACAAGCTCTTCTAAGAGTCACACAAATGTGAACTTGGCAATGCTGTCTTGGGCAAACATAGTCACGAGTTATTGACCCTGTGCTTCCTCTCT
This sequence comes from Pterocles gutturalis, assembly GCF_000699245.1. Classification (NCBI taxonomy): domain Eukaryota; kingdom Metazoa; phylum Chordata; class Aves; order Pterocliformes; family Pteroclidae; genus Pterocles; species Pterocles gutturalis. The sequence goes on along the minus strand of NW_010141329.1, from coordinate 14,085 downwards.
CCATACAGGTGAAAGCATCACCTTGCAGCGGGAGTGTCAGAGACACGGTGCTGGGAAAGCTCTGGAGCTCCCAGGGGAGAAAAATATGAGAAACTGGAGCTGCCACCCACCTCAGCTGCTGAGACACTGAGCAGCTCAGGAAGATCTTGGTTGCTAAGTATGATCTCGAGCTGCATTTGTCCTCTTTCATGTTTCCCTTTGTAGGAGGTTCTCTTACGAACAAACACAAATGTTAAACTGTCAGATAAAGCAAGCTGGTGCTTTACGCTTCAAACTTGTCTTGCAACAAGCCTGGGTGACACTATTGACACCAGGCCCTCCGTCTCCCGGTACTGGCCCTGGGGTGATGGGGAGCACTGGGCACTCCCCAGAGGGGTCTGGATCTCCAGGAGGCTGCAGGGTGCTACCCAGCGCGGTGAAGGTCTGGCCGTGGGCAGGCAGCGCGAGGTGCCAGGTCAGGGATGGGATGGATCCTGCAGCTCTTCAGAGCCCATGGACAGATACACAAGTGGGGAGGAGCCGTGAGACTCAGCTGAGACCCCCAGCCCCTCAGCTCTCCCTCCCATCCTGACATTTCCCTGTCTCCTCTCACTCTCACAAACCCCTGCAACTTCCAAACCTCGAACCCAGGTGGTGGCCATCTTCTGCTGCTCTGGCATCATGGGACACACGGTCTGTCTGTCCACAAAACAACGCGAGCATGTGGCCTGGGAGTGAAAGGTGATTGTTTTCTCAGGTGGGTCTAGACCAAGAAAGCCTTCTGAACATGCACCAAAAAAAAAAAAAAGCTGATTTGAGGGAGATACTGCCAACTGTGAAAAAGCAAGAAGTCAGCAAGAGCTGACTTCTCAGTTGCCCCTCTGCCTGGATGCGGATACTGTGCATCATTTCAGCTAACAGGGAGTGGGATACTCATCAGGAGATGGCAGGGGGTGAGGCTGTATCTGGGGAATATGATGTCTAGCTGGGTGTGAGGTCCTGCTAAAGGACATGGACCACATTCCCACACACCAGGCACATGTGCTCAACCAAAAGCAGCTCAGGCTGGACAGCTGTATCCACTAAAAAACCCTCAATTTTTAATACCATTGAAGAGTTATCAAGAAAGCAAAGAAGTTGTTTAGTGGTGAAGTGAGCTTATCATCCGCTCTACAGGATTTCTACTGCTGTCACAGACTGGTGACATACAAGGAGCCCAACTCCTTTTGGAAACTGAGTAGTAAAAAAACAAAATAAACCCCACATTTTTACTTGAAAACTCAACAATCATAATCTGGAGTAGTTAATCTGGAGTGAATTTACTGCACTGCAAGTCTTGTTCACTCACTGTGGTTGAACATCCATGTGGGGTGCTTGCTCCATGCTGTGTTGCAGCTGCACATGTTTCTACACCAGCCTGCATGCTGAGCAGAGCTCCGCAGAGCCTTGCCAGGGCAGCAAGGATGGTCTGTGCTAGGTAGTCTCAACCTGGAACATCTGTGCGTAGCAAGATGCTCAGAGAGAGAACAGGTTGAAGAAGCTGGTTTTTTAGGTTAGGGCACAGAGGGATGTGGTAGCTCTTGTCTTCCAGTGCTCTTCCTTGTTCCACTGGGCCACTGAATGCTCATAGCAACTACCGCAGCAGTTGGAGCAATAGTAGCTACTACACAAGCAAGTGCAGGTGGGATTCATCTGCCTTCCTGAGATGTCTAGAGCACCCAGCCACCCATGGCTCCCCTCCTGCTAGATGGCTGGAGAGGTGCCTAGTTAGTGCCCACCCAGTGAACACCCATTTAGAGGTGCTGGTGGTTCCCAGGTATCTCTACATGGAATTGAAGGCTACTACCTCAGAATAAAATGTCTAACTTCTGTCTGTCTAACATGAGGTGAGATTAGCCCTGCTGTGTGTCTCACCATGGAGACTTTCTCTGGCCTAAAGATTTTGGATTCATTCCTAGATCATCATGACAGGCTTGACAGTGAAGTCTTTTATCTTGGTTTGAAGAACACACTATGCAGTGATTTTATAGACTTCAATGGAGTGCATTGTCCAATGGAGTGTCATGTAAGAAACATAAATCACAATCTTGCAGGAGCTTGTGGATGTCAAACATGTGAATACGCTGATTTGGTATCCATGGTAGTTTGGCATGGCTCACATCTTTGTCTTCTGCCCAAAATAGATTAGCTCTTAAATATTACTCAGCACTTGGAGTCCTGCCACAGCACAGAAGACAGTTCAGAAAACACCGAAAATGTGTCTCCCGGTGCAAAGAAATATTGAGACAAACTTCATTGGCTTTGTTCAGTCTAAACACAGAACCCTCTTCTGTGGCGGTGTCACCACAAGGCAGGACGAGATTATTTGGCTAATGGTAGGTGAGGTGGAGATTTTAACATGTGCCCTGGAACTGAAATAGGACAAAATCTGAGCACGAAGCTGCTCATCTGAATCTCAGGACTGGGACCCTTGCTGGAGCACTCATCTCTCCTGTCTAAATGTACAATTGGGTTGCCAGTTCAAACTGAACACGGGAAGTCTATTGTGTAATATTTCCAGAAATAATCAAACGATACAGGACACAATCCTAATGATAGAGCCCCTCGGTCACTTGTTACATCCGAAGTCCCTGCTTTCACAGCACAAATAGGCAATCAAATCACATCCCAGACAAGGACAAATCTACACATCTGCACAAGCAAACAAGGCAGTCTGCCTGCAGAATGTGTGGCGATGTTTATCCCTTGCACCAGTCATGAGTGGGCATGTGAATTTAGCATTAGGAAGTTAGAAGTTAATGTTATGGTACTGTTCAAATAAAATGTGAATTTACAGGTAGCTGCAAAGTAAATTCAAAGGCCAATCCATTCTTTTATGTCCATAAACAGCCAAGATAGTTTAATTTCTTCAGATAATCAAAGCCTTTTATTCACTTTGGAAAGCACCACCCTATCTGATGGCTGCTGGAAGAGGTGGTAAATGAACAGCCTGGACTCCCATCGCTCACTCTCCCACCTTCCCAGGGATAGGAAATGTGCTCTGTGGGGCTTCCAGCAAAGCCAGTGGGAAAGGTGTGAAATCCACTGGTCCACCTACAGAAGAACAGAGCCCCTGAGAGTTTGCAGTTAAAGAAGGAAAGCAGGTTTTATTCTTACCTGGGAAGGAACTGCAAAAAGTATATTGTACAGAAAACTGCTTGAAGAGAACTCAAATATCTGAGCCAAAGAGGCAGGTTTTATGGCCCTGTCCAGGGTTACCCACGTGCGTGATGAAGGCTACCAGGACACACCGCTCCGTACACCATGCCTCCACCGGGGTACACTGGCTATCTCACCCTAAATACACTGTCGGGCCTGATGTGATATGACATGACCGTAAAATTCCTTTTGGATAGGGAAGAGAAAGGGAGACCTTGTGTGCAATGCCATCCATGGGTCCTTCCTTGAGCCATTTCAGTTCCCAGCCCACCTGAAGGTTCATGGTGGTTTTCTCTGTTTGCCTTCCACCAGTGCAGTGCCAGGCTGGAATTGCAGGTTATTGCATTACAAGTCCCACGGGTGCTGCCTCAGCCTCAGTAAACTTTATTTAAGCACACACAGACATACACAGACAAAATACATATATTTGTTTCTTCTCTGACAGTTCTACAGGACCAACACTGCTTTGGATGACACTTTGTGGAGAATTGGAAAAAGTGCAGAAAATGTACGAAAAAAATAAAGGTCTTTTAATAATTTATGAGTCATGGTCATCCACAGAAACAACACAGGTGCATTCGACCAGGCGAGCACATGGACACATCTCCACATACAGTACATTGTGTCTATATAGGTTATCGCCACATACATTGTGTCTATATAAATGTACAGCAGTCTCAGAAGTCAGCAGGACACAGAACCAGACGAGTACTGGCATGACACACGCTTGCACCCCCCGTGTCGCAACCCACTGCCGGTGCACCAGTGTGACTCGGGCAGGGTGTGGGTGTGAACAGAAAGATGCTCCGAACATTGTCTCACCGTACACTATAAAAACTCACCAAATACGCAACAACGTCATAAAATGAACATTCAACTGGGGTTCTGGTGACCAGCTCCTTGGAGGCAGATCTCACAGCTTTTGTGTCACCACAACTCCTGGGATATACGGTTACTTATCTAATATAGCCACAACTGTCTCTCCACATAGATTTTATATACAGTACATATACACAGAACATACACAGAGCAGTATATGTATATTTTTTTGATTTCATGTTTGTACATTATATCACAGATTATATGAACACATAAAATATACGTTTTAGGACCTAAAAATAAATAATTTTATAAAATATTCATAATACCACCCCCTCCCCCCCCCCCAAAAAAAAAAAAGCCCAGAAGTCAAACAAAAGAAATGCAGAAATGCACTCTGGAAGTGGCAACTGCCTGTCCTTGGACAGCATCACACTCCTTCCCCTTCCCTTTGTAAGTACAGCAGCACAATGGTGGTTTGGAACCATGCACCCAGGAAAACAAAAAGCAGTATAAATTGTTGAACTGCAAAGTTAGAGTGGAGTCTGGAGGCTGGCTGCCTGACTCTACACTCTCCCACCGTCTCCCTCGCTAGGATTTAAAAGGTTCTGCCAGGAGCACAGTATTTTACCTGCAGCGATATTTGCTAGAGTAAATCTACTGACTGCAGTCCAATACTGTTATCTCATAGCACTTCGAACCCAGCTTCTGAGTTATAGCTTTTTTATTTAAAACAATCTTTTTTATTTAGCAAAAAATTGTTTCCACTGTACCCTTCGTGTGTCCTCTTCCTAATGTGACAAACCCGGAGGAGATGAAATTATGGAGATCCGGCCCTCCGCTTCGATAAATATCCTTTCCATAGTGACCTGCCAAGGAAAAGAAAACAAAGAAACCTTAATTCAGTGTGTGTGTGTGTGTATAGCTGTATATACACTTATATTGCTCTACAGCCCCGCTGACACCCTCAGATTTGAGTACCAAGGCCCCAGCACATGGGTACATTATTAATGGCAAGCAGAGGGCAGAACAGAACAGAACAGCTACAGCAGCATCAAAGTCTTGTTGCTTTCTTGGCAAAGATTTACAGCTAAGAACAACTGCATATTTTGCTGAGTGCTGAGGAATGAACAGGTTCTGATTGGGGAACCACTAACGTGCCAAACCGAACATCTCGGGCTCTGGGCACTGGCTCAGGCTCAGGTTTGCTGGGAGCAGCACTGCCAAGGAACTGGTCCCACCCAAACCTTCAAGACTAGAGAGCCGAAGGGAATCAGAAGAGACTCAGATTTGATTCATCCCAATTCCAGCCAGACCTCTGACAGCATTCATGTCCCGCTGGTAAAGGTTTTGTCTCGGCATAAAAGCAAAGGTGCAAATATCAGTCTTGTCCAGGTTGGACCCAAGTCCCCATGAACAGAATGAGAGCAAACTTTGTCTTTGAGCTTTCATAGAATCATAAAATCACTAAGGTTGGAAAAGACCTCAAGGATCATCAAGTCCAACCGTCAACCCAACACCACCTAACCCACTAAACCATGTCCCGAAGCACCACATCAACACGTTTCTTGACCCCCTCCAGGGATGGTGACTCCACCACTGCCCTGGGCAGCCTGTTCCAATGCC
>NW_010141329.1:367-8452 GCF_000699245.1 Pterocles gutturalis | reverse complement strand
AATTTTTTCTAATATCCAGCCTAAACCTCCCCTGGTGCAACTTTTTGATTTGCTCTGGTCCTTGAATGGCATCCCTAGACAGTTTCTCAAGTGCAATAGACTTTTGTAGAACACTTCCTAGGGGCTTTCTCAGTCCGAGACAACAGAGTGGGTTCAGAAGACACTCAGCTTTTAGTATTTAAATATACTAATAAAGAAAAAGGCCTTCTGCCTCCCTGTTACCATGCAAAGCTCTGAAATGAGGACATAGATAATTTTGCAGATACTCTTTATCATCTCCTCCCTTTTTCATGTTGTTAATTTTTCCTTTCCTTTTATTTCAGCAAGAGGCAAAGATAAGACAGATGCAGGGGGAGGGAAGCAGTCAGCCTGAGGGGCCGGGAACGCAGCTCCCTCCCCGTTAAATCTCCATCTTCTCCGTGCCTTTTTGCACAAGCCCGTGGTGCACCACTGTTCTTCTGAGCCCCGGTGGCTGGAAGTCCAGCACGGCAGATGGTCCAGCGCTCAGCACTCGAGCAGGAGAGCTGAGTCAGGATGCTTTGGGGAGGGCCAAACGGGCATCAGGGATCCAGGTGGAAATGCAGCCTGGGGCCACGCTCTGGCTGGCTCGCATTGCCTCTGACAGATGCTACAGCCCTTTAGTATTTTTCAAACACTGAGAGCAAATGCTGCTTGTTCTCATACACTTTCAGTCTCTCTGGCAACACTGTGGAAACGAATAGGAACAGAGACTTTGAAATCTCATCAGTCAGTAAGTTTTCCTCTCTCCTTTTTAGCCAGTCATTCTCACCCCAGTACCCCACCAGTTACTACCGGTTTTGCAGGCCATTCCTCCTCTCATCAGAGTCCACCTTGCATAGAACTGGGCTGAGCGTAAGCATCCCTCCAAGGTCTAAATTGTCCCAAAATGTCCCTGTGACGGCTCTGAGAAAGCTCCAAACCCCACTCCCCATGCAGGGAGGACACCAGCAGCTGTCTGGCCAGGAGAGCCCAGCACAAAGGTTGCCATCACACGAGCACGCTGAAGATCCTCAGAAGAGGCTCACATATGGCAGGCAGAAGATGCTGAGACTTCTGACAAATGTTTATTCCTATCTAATAGAAAACACATCCCACCCCCTTCCCTCACATATTTTTTCTGGTCAAGGTCAGCCAAGTGCTCCCTGTAACTTCTCAAAACACGTCTAAAGTGTTTCTACAGGTTTGGGAGTGTCAGTAGCAAGACAGTTTTCTTCTTATAGTAATGCAAGGCGGTAGCAAAAACCTTCAAATGTGGAGGCATTCACCCATAAATTGGCTGAGAAGAGAGTTTCCAGGAAAAAAAAAAAAAAGAAAAAAAGAGAAAGAAAGATTTTCTGCTTTCACAGGAAAATCACGGGCTCTTTCTCTCTTCTCCCTACCCAGCTCTTGCAAGCTCTGGTTGCTGTGTTCCTGGAAAAGGGTGGCAGACCTTTGCCTCTGAGTTCCTGGAAGCTATTCTTACTTCATGAGATGTTTGTTCTTGTCCCGAGAAGCTTGCAGAGATGGTTTGTGGCTGCAATGCCCATTTCGCTTTCTTTTTCTCTATCACTTTCCTAAAATGTGCCACATTTTTTTCTTTCCAGTAAGCCAATTTTTACTCATCAACCATCAATTTCTATGCTCTCAGGTCCGGCTAATCTGGTGACTACCACTCTATCACTGCCATAAATTTACCATTTTAAACAAGGATAAAAGAAACACACAAATACATGTTGTTACCTCCAGCTGCAATCAGCTTTCTTTTATATGTCCCCTTGGAGAATCTTTTCAAGACAGAGATCAAGAAGAGGAAGAATGTAAAAAAACCAAACCAAACATTTACTGGCAGACTGAAGATTGCTCATCAGCTATTTGCTCTCTGAACCTTGCTCTGCCCCTTCTTACAGTACATAGTAGTTAAATTAAAACATTCTAGTGACAACAAACCATGAGCATTTAGCAGGAGTTACATCTTCCCATGAGAAACTTGAATTTGTAAACTTCGAGTAGCATGAGTTTTCCCTTTTTACAGATACATTATAGGATGCTGCATTTGTTTTATATGCTGTTTTATTCCTGCTCACTTGTGATCATTTCTCTTGGCTTCCCAGTGTAAAAATGCTGGTACACGGATTTTACTTTTAGAAGTGCCTTGGGGGCTGCTGATGGGCCAAGGCCAGGTGCTGTTATTCAAACAGACTTCTCTGTAATCACCTCTTGACTGAGATGGTTCACATGGAAGTGAATGCTCCTTTGTACCTTGCCAAAATGCACGCACCCAGTAGCCACAGCAGAGCTAAAGAATCATAGAATCACAGAAGGGTTTGGGTTGGAAGGGACCTTAAAGCCCATCCAGTGCCACCCCCTGCCATGGGCAGGGACACCTCCCACCAGCCCAGGTTGCCCAAAGCCTCATCCAGCCTGGCCTTGAACCCCTCCAGGGATGGGGCATCCACAGCTTCTCTGGGCAACCTGGGCCACTGCCTCACCCCCGCACAGGAAAACATTTCTTCCTCACATCTCATCTCCATCTCCCCTCTTTCAGCTTCAAACCGTTCCCCCTCGTCCTGTCCCTGCACCCCCTGATCCAGAGCCCCCCCATCTCTCCTGTAGCCCCCTTTCAGCAATCGAAGGTGCTGGAAGCTCTCCCCGGAGCTTTCTCTTCTCCGGGCTAAAAAAATGGAGATCTCTGAGCTAAATCTGCCTGTAAATGAGGTGGGGACAGTCCGACAGGTGCCCGGTGTCCACAGGCATTATTCACATTGCTCTTCCTCCTCCCCCATGTGAGGCCACACCAGAGCAGAGCTGCCTTTTGGTGTTGTATTTCCCAGGGAGCACACACAAGGCATCCCAGGGGCTGCAGCCATCAGGGAGCTGAAACCCAGGACCCAGAGGCAGCATCCGAGACCCAAAAGAAGCCAGATGGTGCAAGAGCAGCAGAGCAGGGCTGCAAGAAAGGCAAGGCAAGGCAGCACAGCTCAGCATCCTCATGCCCTCAGGCTCCCAGCATGGACCTTCCCTCTTTTCCAGCTCCTGTTTTGGGTGAAATTAGCAGAAGTCTGCCAGTTTTCCATAACCAGGTGTTCTACCCAGCTAGCACGCGTTAACTGTCTCTGGGCTTGCTGGTATCTGGGTAAGATCACAACCAGTGTCATCACTGCGAGCAGGGCAGCGGAGCAGCTGTGTCTCTTCCACGTGCCTCTGCATCCCTGTTTGGAAAGGGAGTGACTGCCTGCAAAGCTCGGGGCAGGCTGTGAATGAAAAGTGCTGTACAGAAGCCAGATTTGATGACGACGGAGTCTCATAACACGCACTACTTCCACAGCAAAGCAACCACCCACCTACCTGACCTCCCAGCACAGAACATACTATCTTTTCATACAGGATTTCTCCCGAGATTTTGCATCTCTGAAGGCTGTTCCTCACGGTTAGGGTAACATTTAAAATGCTGCTTCAGAGCAGCGTGGCTGACTCCCTGGAAGAGGCTTGTCCTGCTCTCGGAACACTCCGACGCACGCAGGCTCGCAGGCGTTTGCATTAAAAGAAACAAAGAGGACTCCAGCAAGGCAGCGTGTTACTACAGCAAATGAAGACTAATACTAACGCAACTTCCAATTTCCAAAAGAAATTGCAACAAGGCAAAACACGACTTTTTTTTTTTTTTTTGTTTTCTTCCCCTTCGGTTACAAGGCAGAGCAGAGGCAGAGAGCAGATGAGCATGCTGCCCGCCACACAATAAAGGCATCTTCTCGAGGGCATGCGGCTCAGAGAGGGAACATTGCGTTACAATAGCATCCTGCATAACACACATATGGAACCAACTCAGTCACAAACAGCAATTACAACCCAGCTCTGATTTAACTGAATTATTAGAGCTGAACTAAAATGCTGTTATCCACCTCTCGGAAGCGTGATTTCTGAGTACGGATTACATCACCCTGAGAAGGGCAGACAGGGACTGTCGCGGACAGGGCTCTGGGATTCTGACCTCATTCATCTCACTGATTTCCTTGGGAAAAGACCCTACACCTCGAGACATGTCCCACATCCAAACTCCTCAGCACAAACATTATTCTCAGACAGATCTCCGTGGGGGAAAAAAAAAAAAATCCTTTTATCACGGGGAAAAAAAATCCCCACAGCCTACCTGCTCTGACGCTGCTCGTTTCTGCTGGAGTGATTCCTTTGGAGCTATTTTACACATACCAACAGACTGAGACAAAGAGCCTGAGCTGCCAGAATGACTGTAAGGTGTTTGCCGAGCACACGGCGGAGTGCTCTGCATCGCTCCGTCTATCCTGTCTGTCAAATACAGTCATCCTGGAATGCAAGGGGAGGCACAGCTCCAGACCCAAAACGAGGAATTCTTGGGGCCAGAGCGGCACAAGGCAGCCAGCAAGTGCACAAACCTCCTCAATTTGAGTAAAGCCTCATTGCAGCAATTGGCGGGTATCAGACACGGCTGTGGGCTACACCACTGAAGGATGTGTTTGCAGGCAGGTCGAGCATCTCGGTATTTTATCCCAGCATGGGGTGCAGATTAACAGAGATTACAATGATAAGAAAGGGCACCCAAGGGATGTCACTGAAACATTACCATTTCCTTTCTGAAAAAAAACCCCAAACAGACAGAAGCCAGCTGGCACCTCTCCCATGTGTCAGAAGAAAAGCAGAGTAAGGGCCACTGTGTTGTGGTTTTTTTTCTGGTTTATTATCACAGTTCTGGGATCACTGTGTATCCTGAACATGCAAACGTACCAAAAATAATAAAAAAAAAAAAACAACTGGAAAGAGTTCAGTGGTACTTAGGGTGAGCTGTCAGCATGGCAGTGTCAGACATGGACAAGATGTAGTACAAATCAGTGCAGGGAATAGTAGAGTTTCCTATGCCCTGCACACAGCTTAAATCACACAGGTGGGCTAAGGAGACCCGAGTTCCACTTGCCCTGTCCTTATAATGTGACCACCTACCCACAATTTCACCCCGTTCAAAATATCTCCCTCTTCTTTCTTTATCTCCCTTTTCCTCCTGCTAAGCATTTGTCACATCCTTCCCTGCTTCATCCTTTCCTGCTTCATCCCTCTTGTTCTCCATCACATGTGACTGCTGGCCACAGAGACCCCGCTCAAGCCAGCCCCCATGGGGCCACCTGGCCACCCACCGTGCTGAACAGATCGCAGGGGACGGCCCCGTCCACCTCCTCGCGTGGCTCTCCGCCCATGGCACGGGAGGTAATGGTCTTCTAGGGCAGGGTCTCTGGGATGCCTACAGCTCCCCAGGGCTCTTGTGATGTTTCTGAAAGACAACGGGCACCTCACCTGAGCAGAGACAAGCCTTGCCCACCGTGAGCCAGGCAGTCCGGTGTCCCCGTGTCACTGCTCGACCAGCCGGCGTGGGCTCCAGCAAGCATGTGGCTCTGGTATAACTGACTGCCCAGGGCTTTGGAAAAGATGGTAAAAACTCAGGATCACTGCCAAGCCTAGGGGGAACTTTGGGTTCCAAACACAACAAGAGGATCGTTCCAGCTTGAAAACTGGGAGATTTTTCCTTTTTATTTATTTCAGTGTGACTTCTGCCTTATCAGCTTTCAGAGCATGTTTGTGTCACATCTTCCAGCCTTCTTCACAACCAGGAGGGGTAAAAGCTTACTATTCCCAACCCGGTACTAGAGCTCTCCAGTAAAATTACTGGACAGGAACTGGACTTTATGGAAAATGACGCATACTGGAAGACTTCCCACAACATCGCAAGAATGGGGAACAGTTTCCTGGCATGGAGTTTGTGCCAGCCCAGGCTAGCAACCCTGCCAAAAATATGCCCACATGCAGCACAGCAGACCAAGCGAAGTCCAGGGCAGAGAGTGGTACCAGTCCAGGTCATACTCATGTATCTTTCCGGCATTGGAAAAGATGCAGAAAATGAAGCTAAAAGCTGTGTTGGCTTTCCTGGTAAGTGACCAAGGGAACACCTCCTTTCATTAATTGTTTACTCCATTAACTATAGCAATTGCCCTTGATTTTGCAACTGCCCTGCAAGCTGTAACCAGCTGTGAGAGGCTTCAGAAAACATCATGTTTAGGTTTTGTTAACTTAAAAAAATGACTATGTGAAAGTAAAATACAGGACTGCAGTGCTAGAGGGTCTCGCCAGCAACACGCATCGTGGATGACAGAAATACAGTGATGAGTTCATATTCTGCTGAGATGCCTAAATAAAAACACTTTCACAGAGAGAGGGCTAAATTGATATGAAATAAAGTACAGCACCTCTCCAAGGCTCCAAACACACATACTGGTTAGCAGAAAAACCTCCTGAAGTACCTGGTTAGTGCAGGAAACAGTTCTGCTCCCGCGGTCTGCTTCTCATCGACACACAGCTGCACTGAGTTACACACCGTGTCTGAGGCATGCTCTAAAGCACCGCAAAGAGCAAAGATCTAAGCTCCCAAAAGCCAAGAAGGGACACTCCTTTCCTCTACAGCATAGCAGTGAGAAGAGGTCCCATGGATGTTCCCCTCCATGCAATCAGGAATGAGGGGCTCACCCAACCATCAGGCTTCCCGGATTGCTGCACTGCCCACTCCCTGTGCTGCAGCTATCCCCCTTTGCGTGGAAGAAGGAAGGAAAAGAGACTCTGATTCTTTTCCCTTGAGGACATAAGGACTCCTTTCCATCATGTGTGCCATTTACAGCAATGCCATCACAGTGGGGCAATGGGTTCAAGCTGGAACACAGGAGGTTCCACTTGAATATGAGAAAAAACTTCTTCACAGTGAGGGTGACAGAGCACTGGAACAGGCTGCCCAGAGAGGGTGTGGAGTCTCCTTCTCTGGAGACATTCAAAGCCCGCCTGGATGCGTTCTTGTGTGATCTGATCTAGGTGTTCCTGCTCTGGCAAGGGGATTGGACTGGATGATCTTTCGAGGTCCCTTCACAAGTGCCTCAAGACTAGCTAATGCCTCTACAGAAAACTCACCGGTTACAATCCTTGCCCAGTGCGTACAGCAAAGCCACCACCAAACCTATAAACGACCTAACAGACTTGGGGTCCCGTTCAGAGGCGTCTCAGATACCTAAAACCAGTGTGCCTGAAAATCAGTTGTTCCCATCAGTATTAGGGGGAGCTGTGCCGCTGCACCTCTGCGCTCGCAGCAGTGACACTGCAGCTCCAGCACTGCACGGGGTTAATATGAGACCAGACCTGAGCAGAGCAGGAGGCTTGACCGGCTCCCAGAGAGGGGCTCTAGGGCAGCTGGATACCAACGGGATCCTTGCAGCTTAGGCTATAAAAAAGGAATGACAAATCAACCCTTCATCTTTCTTCTGCGTCCTTAAGCCCACCCTATAATTGTACAACGAGTGATGTATAAGGAGTTCAAGTTTTGTATGACTCAGGAGAGGGAGAAAAAGTTCCCTTCTGGTTTTGGTGGGGTTTGTTTTTTGTTGGTTTTTTTTTTTTTTTACCAGGCCATGAATCAGTTCACTCATCCCTAGTACTCACACATCCATGCTTACCACATAACACCCTCTCAGGGAAACAAAGCTGAGACTGAGGACAGGTCCATCATCCTGCTGGATTCTGTAGCAAGGAAACAATTACTGTGGGCTGGTTTAAACTATTCTATATAGAGAATATCAGTCACGATTAAACGCCGCAGGTTTTCACTGTCATGTGTATACAGCTTTATCTAGCTTAGTGGTTAGCCTGCTCTCCCAGCTCTCCAAAGAAACAGCTTTCATGTCTCTCCCTGCCAACAAGCACTTGAGCCCATGCTTCCTGGCAAGCACCTACACACCAGGCTACGGCTTTTCTGATCCCTGCCAGGTGGGACTTGCAGCCCATCCCTTTTCTGCATGGCACCAGTAAGTGAACGCTGAGATTATACAGGGAGTGCACTTGTCCCCAGATCCCTTTGTGCTGGCAGGTCTGTGAACCAGGAGGATTTGGTGATATCCAGAAGTATTTATGTGTCCTTACACCCAGACCTGCCTGAGGAAGGACTGCACATCTCTCAGGCTTCAGTACATGAATCTGGTCTGTTGGGAAATGGCTAGTCTTTGGCAATCCTCCCTGTTTCCACCTACT
>NW_010141329.1:0-336 GCF_000699245.1 Pterocles gutturalis | reverse complement strand
AAAAAAAAAAAAAAAAAAAAAAAAAAAAAAAAAAGAGGAAAAACCATCACTTCCCTGGCAGATATCTCCAGGGAGCAGTTGCAGGGGTGTGACAGAACAGACAGTGGGAGATGCATCATCAAACCAGCTACTGTCTCCACGGCATTTCTTTAGCATCACGGACCCGGTGGTGGCTGGCGTAAATGCCATGGCTGTGCTGGCTGCCAGGTGTTTGCTCCTCTGTGTCTAAGTGGTGTTGCTTTTGGAGCCCAATAAATCTGACTTTTGCTATTACCAGTGAAAATCCCCAGGGTTTGTACTGACCCGGCAGCGTAGGGTCTTGGGGCTGGGCTGGAC
>NW_010141328.1:30954-44955 GCF_000699245.1 Pterocles gutturalis | reverse complement strand
CTAACATTCTGTGATTCTGTGATTAATATGTGGTAGCATTAATCCTACTGCAGAACTTACTGGTTAAGGACAAGGCAGAAAGATTTCCCCAGTTTGTTTTGGGTAGATGTTTATTTTTACTTTACATTTTGTTGAATGTTGAAGAATCCTTCATGTTGTCCTGAAGACAGGGGTGTGTTTGAGAGAAAGGTCCATCAAGAGAGGATCATTGAGGCACTACATCTGGGGCTGGGAAACCTGTGCTAGGTTTTCAACTCTGACAGTCTTTCTTGACTCAGTGTTGAGAAATTTGCTTTTCCTTGGATTGCTTCTGCACTTAGGAAGTGAGCCTACTCCTGAACAGAGGTGTTGAAAGATTATATTAATCTTCATGGGGTGCTCAGATGTGGCACACTAAGCACCTGGATACATGGCTGACAGCCAAGGCTAGGCAATTTATTAATTTCTTTCTTTCAGCTCAGGTTTTTGTAACGCTTTGTGACATATTATGTGGGAACACACCAAGATGCATGTTTTAACCATTAAGTATGTGACTGTAAAATATAGGTTTGTTTATGACAGAACCACGATATAACTGAATGAGAAAGACGAGCTTCACTTTTCTGCTCTATTACCTTTCCTTATGGGGCAGAAGGGGTGTTGGCTACATGAACCAACAGAGGCAAAATAGGAAGGAAACTGAAGAATTCTGTGAAGAGTACCTTTCTGGGATGTGATTCCTCTCCCAAATAAAATTCATAGTGTGATATAATAACACATGAATTTCCTCATCAAGTAGCTGACCCAGCTTTTGATTACCTGCTTAGAAAGATTTGCATTGAACTACAACCTATCCTTGTATCATTTTCCTTTCAAGGAAATATATTGTGCACATATTCTTAACTGGGTGACTACTGTATTTTCTTTCTTTTTTTTTTCATATGCTAGCATCTGATTTCTTTAACTAAATGCTTTGTAGGTGTTACTGTTCTCCAGGAAGAAAACATCCCTGGACTTCAGAGCAATACATAATCATGCTTCTGACACAGTCAGAAGCACATTTTTTTAAAAAGTAAGTAGCAACAAAACTAAAGAAACCAAAAATACCTGGTGTGCCAATTCTTGAGGTGAATTCTCACAGAACTATTGCTACAACATAGGAAAACTTAAACTCCATTTTTGTGCTAAACATTAACAGTTAAAACATAGTTACTGTTACTCTAAAATGTTGACAAGTGAATACAGAGGTAAGTGATATATACATTTCAACCATTTGGGCTTTTGACCTTTTCAGTATTTGTTTGCCATTTCATTCTCCTACCTATAATCTGAAGATTTATGGCAGAGTAAACTTAATAATCATAACAACCATATTTTTATTTGGAAGCTGGACTGACTGTCAATAAAACATCGAAAGAACTACCTGATCTTAAGGGAACACCTGTTAAAAGAGAAGGTTCATGCGTCACACAGAATTGCTAGAGTAAAACATTTTTATTGTGCTGCTTGATGGCAGTTATCACTGGAGAACCTTGCAGATCTCCCCAGACATTAGGTAGCTGAAGACTTAAACCTCCTTGAGCTTTTGTCTTTTAGAATCATAGAATTGTAGAATCATAGACTCACATGGCTAGGGTTGGAAAGGACTTTAACGATCATTGAGTTCCAACCCCCCTGCCATGGGCAGGGACACCCTCCGCTAGACCAGGTTGCTCAAAGCTCAAGGCTGCTATTAAGTCTTCTTAGAGCCTTCTTTTCTCCAGGCTGAACAACCCAAATTTTTTCAGCCTGTCCTCATAGGGAAGGTGCTCCAGCCCTCTGACCAATTTCGTGTTTCTCCTCTGGACTCTCTCCAACAGGTCCAGGACTTTTTTCTGTTGAGGGCCCCACATCTGAACACAGTACTCCAGGTGGGGTCTTACGAGAGCAGAGTAGAGGGGGAGAATCACCTCCTTCAACCTGCTGCTAATGCTTCTTTTGATGCAGCCCAGGACACGGTTGGCTTTCTGGGCGGCAAGCGAACATTGCCGGCTCATGTTCAGCTTCTCATTCACCAACGCCCCCAAGTCCTTCTCCTCAGGGCTGCTCTCTATTCATTCTCCACCCAGCCTGTATTTGTGCTTGGGATTGCCTTGACCCACGTGCAGGACCTTGCACTTGGCCTTGTTAAATTTCATGAGGTTTGCACGGGCCCAACTCTCAAGCCTGTCAAGGTCCCTCTGGATGGCATCCCTTCCCTCCAGCGTGTCCACCACACCACACAGCTTGGTGTCATCGACAAACTTGCTGAGGGTGCACTCAATCCCACTGTCCATGTCTCTGACAAAGATGTTAAACAACACTGGTCCCAATACCGACCCCTGTGGAACACCACTTGTCACCGGTCTCCACTTGGACATTGAGCCATTGACCACAACTCTTTGAGTGCGGCCGTTTAGCCATTTCCTTATCCAGCGAGTGGTCCTTCCGTCAAATCCATGTCCCTCCAACTTAGAGACAAGGATGTCATGTGGGACTGTGTCAAAGGCTTTGCACAAGTCCAGGTAGATTATGTCAGTTGCCCTTCCTCTATCCACCAGCGCTGTGGCCCTGTCGTAGAAGGCCACCAAATTCGTCAGGCATGATTTTCCCTTGGTAGAGCAGTGTTGTTTGTCACCGATCACCTGCTTGTTCTCCACGTGCCTTGCATAGATTCAATGTATTTTGTTGGCATGCATTTCAGTAAGGTCTTCATCTTTTATATTAATAAGAAGTGGTTTTTAGATATAGGTCTACAACTCCTCCAAAAACAAAGAGTCTTTACAAAGTTGACTGAAGTTGTCTGATGTTGGTGAATATGCCTCACGTGCTATGGACCCAGTCCAAAGCCCATTAAAGTCAACTGCAATCTTTCAGCTGACTTCCGTGTATCTTACCTCTCATTCTCGGGGCAAAGTACTGCCACTGTGAGTCACATATCACTATATTATGCCCCACAATTAATTCAAATGTATTGAATTCCTGAGACCACTCATGAGATCAAAATGGTAATCAGTATGACAACGAGGAATCTGCAATGAATGTTGTCATTACCACTGCATATTCCACATTTTACATTTATCCTTTGACTTTTGTGTTATTTTATGATCAGAAAGTAACAGTTTTATTTGGTGAATATCCTGCCTACTTGTGTTTGTGCAGTGTGTATTTTTTATAATATTTATGCACCAATTGAATTTGTGATATCTAGTTGAAGATGAAAAGTTGTATCTCTTTAAATTTTAAGCAGTTTTAGTGCAGAAATCCTATGGTATTGCAAAAATGTATAAAATTTAAGGAAGTAGAATTACAAACATAACATTAAAGTAAGTGGTCTGAGCTTCAAAAATTTTCAGTTCTTTGGGTACCTGGATAATCATTTAAATATTTGTGTTTGAATGCACATTTTAAAAATGGTAATTTTTTCATGAACCTTAAGCATCTTGGCAAGAAGCAGTTTTGGACTTGACAGGCCATCGATTTTATGTTCTATTTATGTGGAGGATTTCTAGGTGCCAGACTCTACTCTTACAGGAATGAATGTTGATTCTCTCTGGTGCTAGCAATACAAATACTTATCTATATCTATACCTCTTTTTCAAAATTTTTATTGTCTAATTGTGATTTCTATAAATGAACAGCTTAATGCAACACCAGCTGTGAAAAAAGATGGTGGAGAATGCTGCCTACACTCCTAACACCATCCCAAGTGAAGTATGCCTTATGTTTCCACAGACCACTTCAGAATGACCTCCTAGATAGACTCAATTATCCTGCTTCTCAAGTGCTCCAAGTCATTGTCACCAAGTTGACTCCTGTGGCCTTCTTACCCTGTATGTCTACTCTGTAGCCAAGATGACTCCAGCATGCAACAGCGTTCCCAGGCTTGCTTGGATCTAGGCGCTTCACACAAGACTCACAGGGTTTGTACTCCAGTGTGGGTGGCATGTGTCTCTGGGAGTACTTGAACAACTCTGCACTCTACTTGTGCTCACGTTTGCTAGCATCCAGGCTGCACTGACACTTTCTGGCTGCTGTGTAGACCTGCCTGCCAGAGCATGCCATCCAATGAGGGTGAGCACAGCATCCAGCATCCAATGATAATATTCTATGATGTTCAACAGCAGTTTCATTTCTGGTTATAAACAATTTGCCACAAAACTGAAGAGTATCTGCTGTTCTCAGAACTTCTTTTTCTGCAAACTCATGCTTCTTTAATCTTCCTAGGATTTTTCTCAGTTTGTTTTTCAGGAGTTTATTTGATTTATGGTTTTATTAATTTTCCAAGAACTTTTGCTAGTAGCATGATTTGCCTGTGTTTTTCCAACAGGAAATGAGATCAAGAATGGTGTGTAATGCCAATTTTCAAAATTTTATTAACAGCAGAGAAATGTTTCTTGGAGAAAAGTTGAGTTTTACCACCTGCGTTCTCAGTCCTGAATATCGTTTTCTGTGAGGACTTGGGCAAGTCTCTTTACAGCACTCCACCTCAGTTCTCTTCTGCGTAAAATGGGGATAATAATGCTTTATCTGGCCCAGAAAAACACAGTTGAAAGTACAAATAGGAAGCCTGATGATAGGAATGAAAGCTGTTCTATTTGAGCCAAGTCTTGGAGCCTTGTTGAGGTTTTTACAAAGTAGCTTTTGACGTCTTGTTCATGATTCTCAAGAGTTTAAAAAAATAATCAAAAGAATAAAGTCAAACTGAATTTGACAGAATCTTTCACTCACTTTTCACATGGACAACATCTAAATTGTCAGCCAGAGCTTGTTTACATGCATGCTGAGCAAAACATATTAGGCCATTTTTGCTGGGGTTCCTAAAGTGGGAAACCTTTTTTTTTTTTTTTTGGTAGTTTGCGAGAGTGTCCTCTCTTACATCCACTGGATTCGATGGATTGAATTGAGTTGTACGAGAAGAAAAAAGGCAACCAAAACCCAAACTCAAATACCACGTTACTCAATGGAAATTTGCTTCCAAATGTTTTTAGTGTTTTCAGGGTTACCCTTGTTACAGAACAGCAGTTGCTTCTTCCAGCTGGATAGTAAAAAATGTCTCTTTGTACCAAGATAATGCTAGCAAAAATAATATTTCTTTACTAAAATATGCTAGTTCTACTGTGGTTTTTTGTTACAATTTACAGTTATCATTTTCAGAACTAATACCAGTCTCCTGATACAGGTAAAAGAACAGACTTATGTCCTATCTCCTGAAGTTTGTGCCTTGGTTCATTCACAAATTCAGGGAAAATGCAAGGGTGGTTATCATCCAATGCATCTGTGACGTAGTACAAAGCTTCGAGAATGGTAAGAGACGGACTAGGGCCTCACAATGATAGGACAGATTTGTTAGCAAACTCCTCAACAGCAGTGTACTGGCTTTATTAAGATAAACTAAAGCAAATATGAGTTGGAAACATCTTGACACAATAAAAGAAATAAAATATATTTTAAGGAGAGACAGAATCTAACGAGAAGATTTGGTCATCTATAATAAGATGCTGACAAGCCTGAGCAAATGTGCCGGAACCTGAAATACAATCCAAAACAGCTTTAACTGAGGTTCTGAAATTGCAGACTACAAAGCACATCTTGTAGTCTGACAAACAAGCTGATAGCTGTTTGAGGGTTTGGCACTAAGCCATCCAAGTATTAAGATTAGAGAAAATGGTGAGGGTGTTATGACTCTCAATCTGCTAGAAGGATATTTAAGAAAATTGCAAAAGACTAATTAACCTTATAAAAAATGTTAAAGTGGTGCTTTTTCTTCCTGACACTAATAGCAACAAGAAAAATAAGAATGCAAATACCAGTCTTTCTTTCCACCACTGTCTCTGCTGGATTGAATCACAAAGTGTCTTTTTAGAACAGGTTATTTTGATTGCATTTTCTGCATATAAAACTTCCTTCTGTAAAATGTGTGCGTATTTGCATTCCTAGTTTATTATACTCCTGTTGCTGTTCTTAATGGGCCTGTACTCTTCACTAGGTGAAAAGAAGAGGGAACTTGGTTTTAGTACTATATTCTTGTGTCATTTGACACACAATTAGGGAAGACTGATGTGGGTGTGAAAGTTGTACATGACAGGCCTAAGATAACATGCTGCTATTATATACACAGGGAGGAAGCAGTTAGAAAAATCCTTGGAGCTCTGTACAAACCAAAGCAGGATTTTGATGGCAGTATATGGAAATTCACATTTGCTCTCCAGCAGTAATTTCTTTCTCCTGTAAGTTCTGGAAAAAAGCCATGCAGGTAGTAATAATTTTTCCATACCAATGGATTCCAAAACACCTTATAAAAGCATGCATATGTAGCAAAATATATATGCCTCTGTATGGGTTGCAGCATAAGCCACACAGATAACCAGTGCAGAACAAACTTGCAGATAGAAGAATTTTTTTGTCTCTCCACTATTTTATCCTTATTAAAACAAATCATATTATCAACATACTACAGACATAACCAGAATTGTTAAGGCTTGCCGATTAGTTACATTAAAACAATCTAAGTTAAGAAGGTAACATCAGATTTGCCATTCTGTGTTGCACACACTGTCATAACTGGTGGAGTTAAAGCAATGTAACAGAGAAATGAATTGAACCCTTTTTTACAGAGCTGTTTTTTTTTAGCAAGTTTCACTGTTATAAAATTGAGTAAGACATTTGCGAATTATGAATTATGGAATTAAAAATTGCCGATCTACATAGCTAGTACTTTAAAGGTCTACCTCTACCATTACGTTAGAAAGAATCTCCTTGAAAAAACACATTTAAGTTTGACTAATGTTTCATAGGAAGGAGAGATTGTGCCATAGGATTTTTTTTA
The DNA here is from genome assembly GCF_000699245.1 of Pterocles gutturalis. Lineage (NCBI taxonomy): Eukaryota > Metazoa > Chordata > Aves > Pterocliformes > Pteroclidae > Pterocles > Pterocles gutturalis. The sequence goes on along the minus strand of NW_010141328.1, from coordinate 38,129 downwards.
TATGGAACAGAACCTATTAAGCACCTCATGATGTCGAGGCAATTCCAAATTACATGAACAGAATTTTCTTGATTTACTGGCAATGTTATTTTTCAGTGCTACAACTAGTGGCCACCGGCGTGCTTCAGAGCCAAAACAACATTCAAGTAGTCCCACCCTGGTAATTTTTAAGCCTGGTTTTGGATGCAATCACTTAGAATTCTGCATCTAGTAAAAAAAGCAATAACAACTTCTCTGTTCCTTCTTCACAGTTCAACAGTATTGTCTTTCTGGAAAAAGTACTCTTGTAACTCAATGCTATATTAAAGGAAAATGGCCAACATAATCATCTTTTTAATCTGAATCTGCTAAAAAACAGTGCATGTTAATTAATTTTGCTCTCCATGACGCACACAAGATAGGGCAGAGTTGATCAGCTGCAGTTAACCTACAGCTAAGCTCGGCCAATAGATTGCTCCATAGTCCAAGCAGATGTTTCTCTTTTAGACTAATGGAACTCTTGTAGACCATATCCCTTCCCAAGAGAAAACACCAGCACAGTTGGAAGCTGGAAGGACTCATCTCAATAACAGAAGCAAGGTGCCAGCAGCATGAGCAGCAGTTTATTAACAAAAATCCATGAATGGAACAGCAATTGTATTTAGTTTAGCTTGTTTTGGTTTTTTTTGTTTTTTTTTTTATAAAAAAAAACCAACCACCAAACCAACAGCAAAAACCACCCCTTTTATTCTCTGCATGGCCCTCTTAGATGTAGCATTTCTTTTTCCTATAGTGATTGACTTCTGGGTGAGAGAAGAGGAAATTAATCTCTTGCTGTTAGCTGTATTGTTGCTGTGTGCCAGTCACCAAATGGGCAAGAAAACTGCAATTGTGTAAATATTCATTGTTAAAATTTACACATGTCACAGATTATGATTGATATGCTATAGCTATGTCCTAGTCTAAAATAAGGAGAACTTTATTATACTTCAAGAGCATAAACTGGATTTGATTTGAATCCTACACCAGAAGTAGCTCTACTCATGTCAGTGAATTCATACTTGTTTGTGTCATTGTAAGAAAAGAGGGATGCTCACTACTTTGCTCTAGAGGATGAATGACAATGAACAGACCATGTCTTCTATATTAGACTATATTAAAATATTTTATATTTCAATAAGAATAGTTTCCAATTCCTAGAAACCTTCTCTTTGGGGACTTGTACATCCATTTTTGTCCAATCAATGGTACTGAGAGTTACTTACTAATGCCAGTATTTTATACCTTATGTGAATGTGACCTGAACCCTGGACAGCCAAGTTTGATAGGAAGGACTTAAAAGACAAGGAAAATTGGGGACCAGTTTGTCTTGCTTCATTGCTTTTTTCCAGAAGCAGGGACAAAGGATTGAATCTCTTCTCTTGATATGACTGTTGGAGAAAATGTTAAAAAATTCTGCAAAGTCTTTGGAACAAAAATATCTCTCTCTCTTTCTTTTTCTTTTACAGTGTCTAACACAGTGGGGTCCAAACTCTACCTGGCTCCTACAATGCATACATTTCTCCCTGGGGAGAAATGATAGGGGGAAGATGCTAAGAATTTTCTTTAACGACAAGAAGACAAGAGTGAAGAGAAATATGATGTTAATATCACAATACTGCATTTCAAAGTGTTTAGGGAAGGTAGAACACCCAAGAAAACCTCACCACCAAAATGGGAACTGCCGCTCCCTCTAGCAGCCTGGAGTGGAAGTGTTGGGCAACTTGCGGCTCATTTTCTCGTGCCATACACACTGAGCTGTGGGGCAGGTACTGCTTGTTAGCACTCAGATGGGTGGGTTCAGCTAAGAAATGAGGACTACACTGTGACTACCAGCATAATTTGTAAGATACTTTGGCCTGGTGAAACTTCTGCTACTGATGGTGAGGGAAATAGTGGGGAAATAAGTAGTTTCCATTATAATCTCATTGAAAGGGAATGGCAAACAACACCGTATCTCACTTTTCATTGGCTGTGTAGAAGTGTTGGCTTTTAATAACATCTTCTTAAGATTATCTCTATAGCCTATTTGCCATCAGCCATATCAGTTCATGCCCTTTGTGGGTTTTAGATAACATTGTTATGTTTCCTTTGACTTAACATTTAGTGTGCTATGAACTTGCCAACAGTGAGAGTAGTTCTGGGCTGCCTCTGCTGATCCCTTCCATAAGCTGTTTATTAAGCAACCATTCATTATTACAGGTTGTAAATTCAGCTTTCACACTGGTGGTCTTTGTAGCTACACTTGCAGGTTCCCTTTGCCTGTACTTTTTCTGGTTAAATTTATATCTGCTATTTAAATGCTGAGAATTTTTTCTAGAGTTAAAGGGAAGAATTCAGGCAGAGCTCAGCATCCTTCTGATGGATACTGTGAGACTGTGAAATGGCCAAATCTGAAATTCCTTAAGGCCTGATCTTGTTCAGTTCTGGGATTTAGACTTGGCTTTCCATAGAAAATTGGTCACTCACATGAGTTGCAATCAGATCTAAACTTCTTCTAACTGTAGTATGGCTCTGCAGCCAATTTTCATGCAGGATCCATGAAGATCCATTGAATAGACTATTCAGAGCAGCCCTCTGTGCATCAGTAATACTGCTGAAGAGCTAGGATGGGTCATGGGACACAATCATCTGAATCAAAAGAATGTGTATACAAAAAAGCTCAAGATAACATCTAATCCCAACCAAACACTTGGCAAAAATGCGTATGAATATTGACTGGATGCTGATTGCTATGATTAAAAAATGTAAGGATAGGAAAGAAAGGAGGCTCTCAGGCCCTATACAGTCTAAGTACTTCCTCTACCTGCAGAAAGAGGTTCCTGATTAGATAGGATGTAAACTGTCACAGTTCTCCATGCCTGCCTAAAAGTAAATATAAAACATGTATGCAGCAAAGGCAAAACCCAGCTCTTCTCAGTGTACAGGCATCTATAAACCATCATGATGAACTTTCTCCTCATTTCTAACTCCTGAATCATTTGGGAATGCAGTACAGGATTAGCACAGTCTTTCAGGATTTGTGGGGATTAAGAAAGGTATTGTTTAGTTTGGTTTTTTTCCTTCTTGATCTCATACTGCACATAATCTGATGGCCAAAGCATAACTGTGAGACTGCAGGACTTTTATTTGTGCTGACAGTGAGGTGCATGGCATTTTGTTTGTTTGTTTTGAATTTCTAGTGTTTTAAAAAAATACTATGCAGCCTAGACTTTAATTTTTGTTACAAGGCAGCCTGCCTCTACCAGGAAAAAAAAAAAACACTCTTTGATACAGAAACTCTTCATGAGAAAGGCTTCCAAAAATGAAACAAAGAAGGAACAAATGATTCTTTACAGAACCTGTGCTGAGAAAGATTCAGAGCAAGTTCCCTCAGAGAAAATACCCAAGAAGCTACCTATCTGTTTTTTAGGACCAGAGAAACTAGCTATGGTGCTCCTGTGTAGTAAAAGCCAAGAACAGAATGAGAAGCATCATTGGACACTTTCCAGATCATTGCCTCCTGACAGTCACCTGGACCCAAAAAGCAGCCACTGCCATGCACCACAGGCAGGATGTGTTGTGCTGACTGCACTTTAGTCTATTGCCTCTTGGTGTGCTGGAAAAAGCAACTGTCTGCAACACACCTCTGCAGTGGAAATACCATCATCCAGCTGAGGCAATAGCTGGGGAAGACGGCATCGCACTAGGTCTGAACCAGGGGAGCACGGGGGTAGAAGACTGGTGACATAGTGTTTGAGATACTACATCAAGAGCGAGTGCCATCTAGCAGCTCAAATCTGGATCAGAGATCAATGTTCTTATGAGTTGCAGATGGGCATTTGTGCTCAAATGAGGGACTCTGCTAGCATCTGTCATCAACCCATGAAGGAAATGCAGCAGAGAAGGAAGGCAGTATCAAGAGGCATGGAAAGAATGATTGACCTTGGACAAGCCCACCAGGCTAGCTAGCAAGAGTGCTTGGGCAACAGATGACAGCTGAAAAGAGGGAAAGTTTTACTTAATGTTTGTACAAACATACAGTTGATCCATAGATGTATTTTCCCAAATCAATGCTGTGATCCTTTCCTCTTAATAAAATTGCTAGTATACATGCAGAGCTTCTGAGCTCTGTTTGTACACCCCAGGAAAGGTGTTTTGAACCCATGGTGCTGATAATCTTAAAAGGAAACATAGATATGTAAATATGACTCTTGTTCCTGCCAAGTACCCTTGGCAGTAGGGTTGCATTTCACAATTCTATTCCCACTGACACCTTTACACAACTCTCTTGGAACCTTTCGCTAGCTGCATCTATGTTCTTTCATTAAACAGGAATTCCTTTTCTCCACCCTGAAGGGTCTTCACAGTTATTTCTTTGCCTGCCTCTCTGCTGTCCCTCCCTCCTACCTCCTGTCCTCTCTTCCTTAGGCTGCTCTACTCCTTCAGCTCATTGCCCATTGTCTGCTTTCCCACAACATTTTGCAGTTTCATATTTTCTCCCACTTCTTGTGCAACAGCCCTGACTCCCTCTTCAAAGTTTGCGTCAAATGTCTGTCCTGTTCCACATTGCCAGTATCTTGACCACTGGGGTCCTTCTTTAAATGAAATGATGATCCTGAAGTGCAGAAGCGTGTGTTAGAGGAGACAGCTCTGTGGTTTTATGTATTGTAAAATTCTAACTCCATTTTCAGCAATTTGGTATTAATAACTGACAAGTAGCACAAAGGACTAAGGTAAAACATGGTGTGCTGCTGCATGTCCTTGATTTCACTGAACTGGTCTGAATGTGAATACTCTGAAAGACAAAAATAGTTAAGCTGAGATATGCTCTTGGGCTTTGTGACAATGGAAAGCTGGAAGGGTGTTCATTTGTGGATTTCAGGACAGAGTTCACATTTACTCACTTATTAACCACTCCTGTTTCCTCCATCCATTCAGCAGATAAAGCTACTGTCTAAATCAATAGCTGCTAGGCTTAAGATATTTCCTATCATAGTTCTGGAATAAAAACATTTTCATTTGTTACAAAATAGAGTCATTCCAAATTCTTAGTGGTAAAACAAATATATATACATATGTGTCTGTATACATGCGCACGTACATGAAGATACATGCTAAAAGTCACTCATACAGTGGACTAAGACTAGATGTATAATGTAAAAAACGGAACTGGAATGATTAAACGATAGTTATTGATTAATTTTACCATCAACACAAAACCTCTCTAGATGATGCTGTTTGTTAAGAGAACAATTGAAAAACGAACCTTTATCTCAGAAAAGGAATTATTGACTTCTGAGACATTTGGAAGATTTATACTTTAATGTGTACTTATACTACCCTACATTTTTATTTTCACAGTACTTTAATTCAGTGCTAGAGCTGGGATTTTAAGAGCAGTGGTCAGATCCAGTTTCAGTTGAATGTTTCAGCAACGACTGTTGCTGTTTTGCTCTTAGCATAGTTGTCCTGGGTCTGACTTAGATGGCACTTTCTTGCCTTTCCCCTAGAAATCTCCCAGAAAAATTCCCCATTTTGCACACCTCTGTAGCATCACACTCAATTATTATCTTTATTTTTCCTTCTATTTTGCCTTCCTATCTTAATTCTGCAGGAGGATGCCCAGCTCTACAGCCAGCACAATCCAGCACAGAAATCCAGACTTTCTCTTGTCAGAGTACCTGCTTAAAAATGCTTCCATCTGTACATGTCACAGTCCTTTCTCCCGAGGCTATGAGCATCCATCTTGCTCTTCACCAATTTCTGTCACTGTTCCCGGACTTCATAAAATAAACATGCTTTTTCAAACTGCAATTGGTAGCACATAACTGACTCTCTGCCTTGCCAGTTAGACAAAGTCACTAACCACTCTACCTCTACCCATCCCCTCTTCTGCTGCTTTTCACTATTATTCCAGTGCATTCTGATATGCCTCACATTTTTTTTCTCCTAGAAAATTGTATGCCTTTCAGAGCCACTTATGCCAATCTCCAGTTATCAAAGCCTCACGTTAAATGTAACATTGTTCTTTATCTTATCTACTCTACTTGGAAGACTGTGCTAGGATTTCTTCTTTCCAACTGTTAGTATTAAATGATTTATAGCCTACATTTATTGGTAGCTGCTATATAGACTCACATTTAAATTTGTCCTATAGCTTTAATAGCAAAGTATTTACAGACATTTCCCTTGAAATAACTTTTTGTTAGCCTAAACAATTCAAGATTTTGGTGGGAGGTTTTTTGTTTGTTTAGTGTTTGTGGGGTTTTTTTTGTTTGTTTGTTTGTTTTTTTTTTTAAATAGGCTTTCTATTTCCTTGCTCATTCTGAAGGACTTTATCTCTACTTGTTACAGTTTGAATTAATATTTACTGAACACGAATGACCATACATGGAAATTACTACTATGCCTTAGCTTACTTATCTAGTAAATTCCAGCTCCCCTTCATCCATCTTCAACCCATTTCATTTTCTCCCACAACTATTATTCCCAGTCTTCTCTGTCTCAGAGTCTCCTTACTGAGCCACTCCTCATCCTAACAGTTTCTAAATTTACACACTAATATTCAGGTGTTGCTTTTCTCTTTAGTCTCAGTCCTTGCCTTTATCCCTTTGTCTCTAGTTTCATTCTTCTCTACTTGTATCAGGTTTAACTCAGCAACCAAATCAGGCTCTGAGGTGCAACAAAGTGGTTGCCAAAGCTGCAGAGCTTTCAGGTGAGGTGAATAAAACTTAATCCAGCAGCAGCAGTGCATTTGTGTGCCTGCAACTGGAAACAGACCTAGTGGAGAGTGAGTCTTTAAGAAGCTGATTTGGTAAAATGAAACAAATCTGTTTTGAGCTTGTGTTAACTGTGAATTTCCAAATTGCCATAACCTGGCCACATCTGGGGAACTTTCAGAGGATGAATAAAAGACAAATGTAAAGAACTGTTCCTTTTCGGTGTCAGAATTGTTGCTCCCAAGCATAAGAACATTCTCTCTTGGAAAAAGGTAAGTAGACTGTTCTTAAAAAGAATAAGCAGTCTAATTTTCTTCTGTTCTGGTTTTAGCAATGATTGAACCATTTTGGCTAAAACCTTACATCTTCCCTTCCATTCAACTAAAACAAAAAATCAATCTGAGGCAGAAAATAAGCCTGCAAACTTCCAACCAGAACAGTTAGTTTAGTAATGTA